>NW_026535322.1:5039887-5238494 GCF_026225885.1 Hylaeus anthracinus | reverse complement strand
CTCTCTCTCTCTCTCTCTCTCTCTCTCTCTCTCTCTCTCTCTCTCTCCTCGTTTTCTTTTTCAGCAATCGGTAGCAGAGGAGACTCGACGCGATGGTTGCCAATTGACAATCGTAACGAGGCAGCGGGAATAATTATTCAAGGCTATCCTATGCGTGTGCATTTGCGGCCGTGTGTGCGTGTTGCAATTGTATCGACTGTCTACGTCGATGAAAGTCGAGTTTAAAGAGCGCCAGCTAAACGCATATGGGCGAGCGCTAAGGAGTTTAATAGTACGCGACCCTTTTATGAAAACGCATTCGTTTCTCTCGTTGACGTCAAACGAAAAAAACGGTAGCGATTATTTTCATCGCTATTCGAACGAAAAGTTTATGGAATGGGAGTTACGTAATTGCAGTTGCAGTGGCCCACATGAATCAAATTAACGGAGACAAGTGACGTCGGTACACTTAGTGGATATTGGGTGACAGGGTTAAAAATAGACACGAATCGAGAGGACAGAAATTATTCTTAAAGAAGCTGGAAATGAGGAAAGTACGACGGGAATGCTGGAATTTATTATTGTATTTCTATTTATGGAACGGAATTTAGAAAACCAAGAATATTTCCTAACAGTGCATTATATTAGCAATTACTAAATTAAAGAAATTTAATAACTATTGATGTTCTCAAGGAACCTTAAATTCTTTTCCCGTCGCTTCGAACGAAACGAAATGGTCGTGGAATAAAAATCCTTCGCTAGATCGTCGCGATGGCGCGTTCTATTTCGAGAAAGTATGCTCATCTCGCGTGAAACGCGAAATTGCACGTAGAATAAGAGTCTACTTCGCGGCAAAACGTTGGTCATCACTTGACGTCTCTCGTTTCCGTCTGACTCATTTAGAAGCAGCGGCAAGGCCGAGCCAAAAGCAGCGATCTTGGCTTTATTAAAATATGCCTGCAAGGCGATCGCAAGGTAGTAAACGCGCGTGCAACTAAATAAAAGAAGTTTGCTTGTGGCGTTTTGTCGAGAAAAAAAATACGCGCGTGTCGGTGCATTTCAATGACTTCTCGTAAAATTCCACTCCGTTAGGAGCTGTCGATGCGCGATATTAACAATAAAACGGGATCGCAAGAGACGCGAACGATTGTCGACATTCTGTTACACATATGGATTATAGTACCGCGCGGCTTGAAGAAACCATGGGATGAAATGTATGCGCTGTAGTTTGTTCTCGTCGATTATATTTGTATTCGGATGACAAATGAGTTATACATCTGACTATTGAAGTAGTATTTGAATACGTGACTATTTCGACAATATTCGAGTGCTCTGACATTCGCATACTAAAAAAATTCGAATAACTGAATATTCATGTGTTCCAAAATTCGAATTTGTAAACAATCGAATAATCGAATACCAGCTACTAGACAGCCTCCAGCTTCAAATCTTACACCACCGAGTCCAACCATCGACCAATAAAAATTGCAAATGTTATTTTTCAAATTTTTAAAATATTTTTTTTTCTTACACAAGAAGGGAGAATATGTCGATTCACCCTTTGGTTCGAAAACAGTGAAGCTGCGCGCATGTTTGCTCTTCGAGGGAGAGGCGGAGAGAAATAGAGGAAAATGGGGGAAGTGAGTGAGACGGGGGGAGAGAAGAACGATCGTGATTGCGTAACTCGAATGCATGCGAGTATCTCGCGGCCACGTACGCTCCCGGTACGTAGGTGTATGTAGATCTTCTAGGTAGTGAAAGGTCATCTGTTTAATAGTCCTCAAACAGCTGCATACGCGATCGGATCTCCGCCAGCCGATGACTAACTCGCGAGAGGAGGCTTCGACTAGCCTAACCGCGCGCGATGCATCTGCCGGACGGCATAGTCGAAGCTCTCCAATAGAGTATGTTAGGCTTTGACATTGAACGGATCGAAATCTCTCGCCTCTGCCCTCCCTTTGGCGAGCCTTATTCGCGGCACGCGTGATACTAATTGCGCAAACGTTGCTTTCGTAGCGTAGGCGTCCGTGCAAACTTTTTCAATCTTACTCGCAAATTACGCGCTTCAACCTTCTGTCCACGTGCGTCATTCCAGATTATTTGTCTCGTTATGCTTTCATTTCTCAACTATTCCGATAGCATTCGAATGCCAATTTTTTCAAATATCTTCAACCATCCCTACCCACTCCCTCGCATTAACAATGATCCATTTCGATCCTCATATCATTCATTCATTCATTTATTTAAAGTGCGTAACTTATTATACAAGTTATTGCACTACTGCTTACTTATTACTGGTTTCCCTCTAGCTCGGGTACCTCGGGGTTGCTAAGCCCGTACTGTAGCTAGAAACATCGCTACAGCCCCTGAGGGCAGGATCCTCGTATCTCGCAAAGGGCAAGGAGCGTCCTCCTCTTTGACAGAAATGCTCATTTGTTCGCGAACGCATCGCGAAAAGACGCGTGCGTGGCATAAAAGCGACTGTTCGCGCGCACCAAGGCTGTGTGCGCTCACGAACACTCGGGTACGCGTTCATCCAACGATGCAACGGGAGAAAGGACGATCGTCGAGGATCGAGAGAGCAACGTTGCCGAAGTCCGCGCAGAAATGTACTTCTTTTTCTTCCATGCCACGTGGAATCGTTCCTCCGTCGCGTTTCCGCGTTTCCGTGTGATCCTGCGGCTTCGGTGCGCCACGTTCGGACGTCCTTCTGGTTACGCAACTGGTTAAAAGTGTCAGACGGTCGATCTTACGTCTGACATCATGTTTATCACGTGAAATCCTTAAGGAAAGAAAAAACCAAAAGTGCTCGGAGAAAAAAGAATCGAAAGACTGTAACGCTTTCACAGTACCTTGGATTTCGGGCACAAAAACAGGAGGGGAATTGATTTGGTTGTGGAAGAGGATGTTATTTATTAATCAATTAATCACTTATTTGTTGCTGCGAATTCGTGACATTATTGCTGAAGAAAATATGACGTATAGAAAAGTCGGGCGGGAAACCTAACATTGATGTTGATCAAAAAGAAAACGTTCGAGAGAATCCCTGTGACTTGTATTCATTCGTTTAATTTATGTAAGAATTATTATTGCGAGAAGCCTGTGGCAGTATGAACGTAACGTAAATATAGCTAAAAGAAATAACGTGTTGAAAGAAGCTACGCCCGAGATGCTGTTTCGAAACGTAATCTCCAACGTTGATGTCCTTGGAGAACAAAAATTAAAGAAAGTCCCCCTTGACCTTTATTTATTTATTTAACGCCTATGTTACACGCAACATGGAGTATCAGGCAACTAAGGTAAACATTGTCGAAAGAAAATAACGCGTGTTTTAATCGGTACCTCCAAACCTAACCGCAAATGTAGACGACCCTCATGGAAACTAAGAAATAGAAGAAAGTCCAAGACCCCGATGAACAAATAAAGTCCTTTCATGTATCTAACAGTATCCCCTGGTCGACCTTGGGACCTTTTCCAACCGATCCGGTGACCGTATTTCCCCAATTTTGGCATCGGTGGGTCGCGCGCAACGGCTCGTGCACGGGATTGCCCCATAGAGCGTAGAAGTACACGGCGCATGCGCACGGCGAGCTTGCCCTTCAGATCCACAATGATGGAGCATCTATTAGAGGAGGCGATTGTTCTTATATAATGAATGGATCATGTAACTAGCCGCTTCACGGACTTGCCTCGAGAAACAAGAGACAGAAAGAGAAACGAGAAGAGAGCGGAGAGAGAGACGCCCTCGCTAGCTGTACACACACAAGGCCACGCGACTTGTGTCGCGGTACACGCGTCCCCCGTGCACCTGGAGAACTTATGGTTGTGTCGGTGCGCCGCGGCGCGCGCAACCGTTCGCGTACCAGTTAGAGTCGGCTAGGTTGGTACGTAAGTGCAGCTGAAAAGGCTTTTTACTTTCTGGCCTTGAACGAAATGTATCCGGTGACTCGACGGCCGCCGATCGGCCGAGGGAACTTCGTCGTTCCCCTACGTCGTAACGAGTCCTCGCCATCGCTTTCCTGGCCGTCGTCGTCGTTACTTCTGACACGAGCGCCGCGCGGTGTCGCTCGCGCGAACCGATTTCTGGTTTAATTGCCGCTACGGACAAGTGGATAGGATAATAACAGGTTTCGCGGCAGCGGCGCAGTTATCGAGGCTACGATCCAGAAACGCGTCAGCGCGTTATTGTTCTTGCCGAGTACGAAAGCGTTGCGGAATCGCGGAAACCGAGCGACCAGGAGGTGACCGAACCAAATCGAACGGCCAGGATGGTCGGAAATCCGCGGCTGATGCTCTGCGAGCATGGACCTGGAAGGATAGTGTCTGTGATTTTTGGTACCCACAAGTTTTAAGTAGGCTGAGTCAGTTCCTGAGGAACTGAGACTTTTTCATTGGGACCTTGGGTCTAGGGACGAACTGGACAACTCGATGTCAGGGAATCTTCTGCGGAAAGGGATTGTCATAATTCTGTGTTCCTCGCTTTTAATTAAGTCGCTATTTTCGGAGATCTCAACGCAAGTCAAACGTGCAAATTCCTCGTGGAAGGAGACATTGAAAAGCCATTTACCATTACGCAATTTGAGTCTTCGTCATTAAGATTCTAGTAGGACATTTTATAATGAAGTAGGACGAAGGACTCAAACGTGTGATTGTTGGCTAGATTCCAACATAATAGCAAGTATCAAGTGGGCCATTCCTACTCTTGAGAGGCTAAGTCACCATCTCTTATGTCCTGTATGTATGAAGTCTTAAATAGGTAGATATGCTAATCACTTTTATTAAAAGAAATTTAAAAACGGTAAAGCACTTCCCTGCGTCTAACAGATAACAACACGGAGAAACTATGAATAAAGTAAACATATAACAAAAATAACTAAAGAGAAAGTAACTCCACGAAGTAGAACATAAAATGTATAAGCATCCAGTACAGTTCCGGAAAATAGGAATATTTACAAGTCTAAATGCGCGCGCGGTTCATTCGTATAAAGTTTGAATTGCGCCACCTAGCGTGTCAGACACGCAACGAGGTTCAAACGGCAAAGGGGATTGCCCGCGAACGGCAGGAATAGGGGACCCCCGCGTGCGCGCGCAACTCGATGGCGATCCTGTTTCTTTCGAACGGGCGTTCTTCTCGTTCGCGTCTCGCGATATAGCTTTTTCGCAACGTTCGAAGGCGCCGAGGCGGAATTTTCGTAACTGGTCGCTGAAAACCGGGGAAACCGAGAGGTACGAGGAAAATGTAGGGGAGGGACAGAGAAAGAACGACGGGAGAGAGTACGTCACAGTCGACGGAGCGACGCGCAGCCGGGAGAGCGTGAGAGACCAGGTGGAAAATAGCGATTCGAAATCGGGGAAAGGTGTGAGTCACAGGTTTCGCGGGGTGTCATAACCCTGCCCTCGAGTTACGCGTTTTCGTTTCGAAAATATGAAACACCGGTGTCCGCTTCACGAGAAATTAACGAGCCACGAAGCTTTTTCTAACCTGGAGTGAATGTCGCTCGATTTCAACTCCATTGTCAATCGGTTCTGGAAATTCCAGTTCAGCCATGGAAATCGAAGTAAATTTAAAGTGTATAGTTTATTGAACATTTTAAAATAGAAAAAGTATTCGAACTATAAGCACCATTTTATCGTTTACCCGATATGGTCCAGTTGCCGAGGAGCCACGGCTGGCAGCGACGCCGGAATTTCTTTCAAGCTGATGGGAGTTTGCGGTGAGGCGTCGCGTAGCCTCTCCCGTGAAGCTCCACGCTGTTCCGAGCGAGTGCTTTTCGAGGTTCCGGAGGGTGGAATGTATGTACACGCGAGAGGCCCGATGAGACCGCGAAACACGGCCTATTGAGGCTGGCGAAACGTAATTGGGCCCACAAAAAATGGAGCGGAAACGCACGGACCCCATTACAGGCCTCGTAACGAGTTCTCTTCGCGTTGCTCAATCCTCTTCAGCTCGAACGATTTGAACCGCCTCGCCTTAATCCGCGCCGTCACGATCTGCTCGATTCGCGATAAACACCAAGTGGGTACATCGTTTTCCTGAATCGTAAGATACAAATTTTAATTTTAGGGACTAAATGAATACTTCAATGTAAAGACCACAAGAGGCAATAAATACTATTTCACTTGTTAAATAAATAGATAATCCCAATAGATTTCAGATTTTTTGATTCGTGGATTGGAGGATTCCCTCTCTCCCTTCCTCATCTATTATCCCTAGGGTTAATCGTTGAACGCCACTGGAGCGTGGACGTTCGTCGACTCGTTCCAACGATACTCCGTCGACGGGGTTCGTCGCGTTTCGCTTTCCAGCGAAATAGTTTTCAACGACCTCGACGTAACGCTGTTTCTTCGGTCGTTATTTAATCGTCGGAACGAAAGTAACCGCTGGTACGATAACGCCTCGATTGTTTCGTTCGACGTGTCCGTTTGTTATCGGTAAATCATCGTGACGCATTCCGTCTATGGGTCATTCCATGACAAATCGGACTAATTATAGAGCAACTGTTACAGATTTCATCGAAGCTTAGGTATGTTCTAACCGTTACGAATATTTAATTGCATATCGGAGCATTTTTCAAACTTTCGAAATTGTTCAATTTACCACTGTGTATATTAAGCGGTAATTAAATTTCCAACTGCTTCTTGAACAGTACAAGAGTACACTTTATATGATTTTCTATACATATGAATAGTATTGTCGACAAATCTGATAGTAATTAAATGATTATTAACAGGTCAATATAGACGTCACAAGGTACTCCTCGCTCTCTTAAATATATTGACACTTCGAGCCACACGATTTAAGAGGAAAATGAAACTCAAGTTACACAGAAGAACAGTGTCAACATCTTACTAATGACTTGTATAAAATTCTGCTTTCACTTATTTAACATTTAGCATTACTTCACATTATTGCCGACTACAGATATCTAGACACGTCGTCAATATTCGAAGAGCCAAGCATTTCAATGGCAGACTGTTAGAATAGTATTTAAATAGTTGTATATTTAAATGTTTTTCATTTTAACCCACTTCGTTGCAACCAAATATCCCAAAAGTGTCCCCGAAACGTACGGAAACGAGACGTAATAGAGTTCCCATTGTGAAGCCGTCTCGAATAAAAACAGTGTCCTGTAAAGACCAATGACTAATCCGTTCTCAACGCGGCCGATATTGTCCCATCGACGGCCGTTTTCTCCGTTTGAGGCCTCGGTTTTTTGCTCTCTGTGCGCGAATCTTTTTCACCACTCGACCCCGACGAGCCGCGGCCCCTCCCCTCCCCCCCCTCCCCGCCCCTGGTGTCTCGCGCTTTAATTTCCAGCCTCGACATTTGCGTAACCCAGTTTCGCCATTGTTCGATTCAATGGTAGATCGTAACGTCCGCCATCCGGATAGAAGATTATAATGCTCGCGTGTGCATGGTACTGCGCATCGTTGCACCGAGGCTGCTCCGGTGTAGGGGGGATGCCCCCCCCCCCCCCACCACCCTCCTCCCGTGTACGTGCACCGATCGTGACAAACCGAAAGTGCGAGCGCACACAGGCATACACACGTAAAAGTGCTTAGTATGCCGCGACGATAAGCGAATCGTCGTTCGCGGGCACGGGGAGTTCGCGCAACAAAATTTACGAATTCCACCGACTTTCTCCTCTTATCTTATCTTATCTCCTCGCGAACTCGTTGCACCAATTCCCATTGTGCATCGTCTCCCTCGTTCCTGCCGCAAATGCCATGCCTGTCGTTCTCCTTTCCGAATTTCCCTTTGTCGGGTAAGAACCGAAAATATTTTGGTAAACTGCGGTCCACCTTATGGATGCCCAATATTTCTAACTCTTTCTCTTTATTCGATGTATCCATCTCCGCCGATTCCACAAACATGGTGGCTGCCACTGTAACGCAATCTTAATAACCAGTACTTTCAGAAGTAAGCCGAGCCCGCTCGCATTTTGCAGTTCGAAACGTTCGAATTCGCCGCTTACAGCGCCGACGCTGTGGATTTACGTTGACCAGCGATCGTTAAGGCAGGCATTCGTCGAGGTTTACCGACGGGGTGCCGCGAGTTTCGAACTGACACGACGATGGCGGGACAGAACAGGGCCCGCGAGTTACGGTGCCCCTCGGTTGCCCCTCCACGTTCAGCGCGCAAGTGGGCCAGTTTCTATACTTATCGATGCGAAGCCTTGCTCCCACTACACGCGAGACCCCGCCCGGCAGGTCTTCAAGGCCCAAATAGAAGAAGAAAGACGAACGTAAGCGTAAGCGCGGACGTAATGCAGTCGGTCGGCCAGCGATTGACCTTGAACTTCGCTAAGCCGTGTTTGTTAACAGCTACAGCACCGATGCAGACGTATCAGCAACGATTTCCTTATTCAGCGATTTTCTTAGCAAGCGGCGATATTACGTACGCGATCGAGTAATGCCCCGTGATCGCCGTCGTGCCGTAATTCTCGTCCAATGATCATGCCCCCCTTTCCTCCTTCGCTCGAGCCTTTCTTTTTCATTTCTTTTGAGAAGTAACGCGATTAACTTATGCTCCGTGGGTTTCCAAGAATTTTCCTGGATTTCGAAACATTTAACTGATTGGGTCCTTCACGTATCTAGGATTTATTGGTTAAGACTCCATTTCATTAGGAGATGGGATCATCGTATCGTGCGCAAGAAGGGAGTGCAAATACTCTGAATTGCGGTTTTTACGCTCATTGTGTGTTTACCTATCTTGAATGTGTTAATTAGAGTTCCTTCAACTTCCTACTGACGTTGAACAGAGATAAAGTGATGGTAGATTCTCTTTAGCAGTTTGTGAAAGGTTTACGTCATTTCCTATGAAGCTGACTTCATGCAGATACGTCCTTCGAGCGTATAATGCCCTTAATATGATCATTGATCATTTTCTTGTACTTTCTACATACCATTTACATATATGTTTCCAGTTTCACGCAGACACGATAAGAAGGATGTTTCCCATTAGACAGGGAGCTCCATTTATGAATTGATTCGAATAGATAACATTCTCGCTTATGAAACTTGTCAGCAGACCATAAACAATGTTAATATTGGACTAAGATACAAGAACGTTGCCACGTACGTACCTGTGACATGGATCGCAATGAAGAAAGTAACGTACGTGAGCCTCGATTGCTTAGATGGATGGAATTCGCGTCCTCTTCGTGACTCTTACCCAAGGCCTTGCCTTTCCAATTCGATCGAATCACTCATCGAAGGTCACGCCGATGAGTATTCGTTTGACGAGTTCTTGTACCGAACCGATACCACGCGTGGACGGCATGGCGACAGTGATTTCTGATCACTCTTCATCTGACTAACATTGGGACTATTCATCTAATTTGATATTCAAATGTTGTATGGGCATCCGAACATGAATTGTAATTTGAGCATCCAAGTATCGGTATTCGAATACCACAATGTAATACTTGATTAAAGCAATGTATTTGAATATCATTACTCGAGTACCACTGTGAGCTACTTGTATCCAAATACAATTATTCAAATATTTGAGTACTCGAATATCGTCACTCGAATACTCGAGTAATAGAATGCTATCGTTTGACTATTACTAATCACATTTCTGTTCATTCAAACAGATTTATTCGAATACTTGTCTATTCGAACAATGAGTAACTCCAAGAAACCCAGCCCTAGTCTCGAGCCAGTACAAGGAAAAGGAACGAAAGTTTCGCTCGCGTTCTCGAGTCCCAAGCGTGAAACTCCATTGTGCCTGGGACACGTTTGACATTGCGGAACGCGTCGATGCTTATGGCATTGGTTTCATAATGTTAATTATACTTCTGGTCCTCGGGAGTACAACGTGAAACGAAACTTTCTCTCCCAGTGGCTTGCCTCGTGAAACGAAGAAATGCACGATCGACGGCGGTTCGATCCACGATGGCTCGCGCCACGAAATGCCAGATTTATTAAAATAACTTCTGAAAGCTTCCCCTCCGCGCGTGGTTGCGTCACGTCCGTAATCGACATGCGCGGTGGATTCATTATAAATAAATCATAATGCAGAACGCGTAATGTATAATTTGTTACGACGCACCGAGCGAATGCGCGACTTATTCCACGACTGAGTTGCCGCGTTATTTTCTAATCGCGAATTAAATTGCACCGCGGTTACGTGAATCATGGTAACATTTCGTTGCGAGCTGTGCTCCTCGGCGTTACTTCTTTAACAGGAAGTTTCTCGAGATCTGCAGGATTTCCCCTCTCGATCATTAATCAGCGAGAACGCGAGTGGTTCGTTACGTTGCCGCGTCCCAGATGAGATTCTATTATGTTTATCGATGCACGGTTACTCGCGAGTAATTATCTCGGCGGGTAGGCAATGTTGATTTCTATTCCCAGAAAGATAAAATTCTATTTGTTCGAGTAACAGCTGAATTCGAAGCGTCGCAGCTATTACCTTGAGCTCCTTCGACGAAGCGCATAGTTTCATTCGAAAATGATTGCTGGTTGTTTTATCTCATGGGACTTTTGTGAGGAGTTACTTCGAAGATGTGTTATTACACTTGCGTGGGTGGACATCTTTATTTTCAACAATAATATCAATTTCAATTAGCCTGTTTTTAAAAATAATTTCAACTTCGACGTCTCCACTTTCAGAAATACCTTCGTCTCAAGGCATTCTAAGATCGAGAACGATCGTCGACCATCGGTCTTAATTCTAATGTACCGTATTCGAAGAATGAGCACAGCTTCGGTGCTTAATTACATAAATGAGCTCTCATCAAACACAATTCCTTAGCAGAAAGCTAAGCGAATGTCAGAGAAACGTGAGAAACATAATCTTGCGACACGTCACCGCCTTCCGCCGTTTCTAAGAGAGGCGGGGCACGGAAGGATGAAATTAGTCTAACGAAGCTCTGCCTTTGCATGACGCGAACCGAGAAGAACGCATTATTGGGTTAAGGACGTCACACGTCTTTCGTTTATTTCGTTATTACGAAAGAATTTCCATGGAAATTGTATCTTGGCTCCACGTTGCTGCATATTATCGCTGTATATAGGCTGCTTCTATTATTTTCTCATTTCGTTTCCACATTCCGTAACGAATCGCGTGTAGAGGTATGAGCAATCGCTGTGAGATCAATTTAAAAAAAAAAAAAAAAAAAGAAAATCGAATACAATTGGTCATCTTCAAGAAAACGCTGACAATTTTAGATCTATAGAAAAGACGTGAAACGAAGTTGCATACTTTGAAGAATTAGTTAATTAGTCAACGTTAGACAGCGTTGGTCGTGCAGTATAAAATTTTTGTCGAATGACTAACGCTGTTTGAGATTTCCAGTCCACTTACAGTCTTCGTGATTATATAACACAAGGTACTAACAGTTTCTCTTATAATTGATTTCACGTTATCTCAAAGTGTGCAACTCCTTCGCTCGATTTCCATGTTTCAAATTCCATCTGTTTCAAATTTCATACATCCCTGATGATACCGACTAAATATTTTTTTTTTTTTTTTTGTAATTTCTGTTTTTCTTTCGTTTTGCAGACGATGTATACTGACGGTCTCCTAACACTCCATTATGGGAAGCATCCAGCGACCTTGGCCGCAGAAGTCGGAGCCTGGTACACCGGGGACCGTCACGTGGACGTGACGTTGGCTTGCGACGATGGTTCCGTCGTCAAGGCCCATCGCGTAGTTTTGGCAGCAGCTAGTCCTCTATTGGCTGGTCTCCTTCGTAACCCCGCCCTGGATCACGTGGTCCACCTGTCGGGGGTCCGAAAAACCCAGCTAACTCACCTGCTGGAATTTCTCTATAATGGAGAAGCACTTATACCGGTAAACGAGTCATTGGAACCATTAGTGGAAAAATAAGTCATAACATTCGGCTACTTCTCGGTTAGAAAGCATCTCGCTAGTTGATATTCATTCCTGGAGACAACCTGTTCTAATATCATAGTTTTATTTCATTGCTTTGTAAAAACTCTATCGAGGAAGTCTGTCATCCCCAGTTTTAGCCAATTCTGGGTTAAAAATGACCTAGAACAAGAACAAAATATTAATTAAGTAACGAATAAGAAATAAAAAAATATCAATGATATAATTATAAATATCAATTGAAAGAAGAAGAAACTTTTTCTCGTTTCCTAGAATACCTTCATTTTTGTGGACGACCATCTCTTGCACTAAAGCTCATCGATTGCTGAAAGCTTCTTCCATTCCGAGAATTTCCCATCAAAAGCAACGTTTCGTTTCAGTCGACGGAACTCACGCCGCTGAGGGAGCTGTTCGAGCTTCTTCAAATCAAGTCGGAGCTGTTCGAGCCCAACCAACCTCAAACCTCTAGCAATTCCGACCCCGAGAGAATACCCACCCCTCAGCCCTCGGAGGGCCAGGAAAGCTCGAGCTACGAGTCGCAATACGACGGCAGGTTGGTAGTGCGATCGGCGTTAAAGCGTTCGTGATATGTCAAAATGATCAGCGTAACGTACACCATAATCTCCGCGATAGGGAACTATCGAGATTAATTTCTGCATTTCGTTTTGATCATTGCTCCAGCAGAGAACGCCGCGCTTATGCAAGCTATCGGTTCGCGTAATGTCATTGGTTCGCGCCTTTGGTCGCCTACTTTCGACATTTATGGTCGCGTTCCCAGATGAACGAGGGTGATATCGTGCTGGGATAATTCGAAAATTGCCGTCAATTTAACGGCGAAGGAATACATGTGGGTCTGTAGTGTGCGCTCCTGATATTTCAGGCAGTCGAACAATCCCGCGGACTGTTGCTCGGTTCTCATCAAGACCGAGGGCTGCGAGGAGGAACCGGAAGTGGACGTGGAGGGCATCGAGGGGGAGGCGCTACTCACGGAGAACAGGGAAAGCAGTATAGAACCGCCCCGAAGGAGGGATAGCTCCGATCCTGTGAACCTCAGTCTAAATTCTGGGACTTCCACTACCAGCGAAAGTTCCCACGACATCGTCCCTAGGTATTAATTAATACGGAGATATGATAATTTTTAGGTAATACGTAAATGTAAATCAGATCCAAAACACGAGATTTATTTGAGAGGTTCAGATACTGGTTATGGGAAAGAATGGTCTGGTTGTGGTGTTGTAGAATAATTTGTTTGGGTTCGGTTTGTAGAGGGATGGAAGTAGATGGTGAATATAATTCAATTTGAATACAAATTAAAAATCAATCTTCGACTATCAAACACTCGAATAACAATGCCGACGAATTTGACACGTTGTCGTTTGCCCAGGCAAGAGAAACAACTGCTGGAGAGGCGAGAGTCTCTGGAGGAGGCGGAGGAGAGAAGAAGGCAATTGGCGGCTCGGCTCGCGCTGAGCTTGGAACCTGGAAAACGGAAACCGGAGGAAATACCTATCCCACCTGCGGAGGCGTACGTTGTAACGCCTCATAGGAAACGAAGGCCAGGCTTTCACAATGCACCTGCACAGAATCCGGCTTTCGTACCATTTAATCCTGGATTCGAGACGCCGAGGCGATTGCAAGCGCCGCATCCCCTCAGCGTCTCGGCACCACCGTACCTGGTACGATATATAAATATGATTCCTCTTGGCAGTATTAATAGCGATAACATTCTCATTGCGTAACAAACACAGGAAAAAGGCAAATGCTGCGATAAAAATACGCGCACATTACCGTGTAACGAGCCGGAGATACGATGTTGTTGTTAACTCGGATACCAAACAGATACTAAATGTCACTAACTATCAATCCTACCTCGGCGATCACTTGCTTTACATTTTCTAGCAGATGATAAACGAATTAACGATGGTAATCGGGAAATCGTTTATCTATTAAACGATACATTGTTTCATTTTAATGAGAATTCAACTTTGAAGTTGATGGTTCTTTATACAAATTGAGGCGCATAACATTTACCTTATTCTTTTTGTTTTTTTTTTTTTTTTCTAGACTGTTGCTATTTTTGATTAATTAAATGATACCATTTTTTGCTCCTTTGGGACTACCACTAGTATCACGGTGGCCCAACACATAGGTTATTTCAGAGGTCATTTGAAATATTCCTTAATCTCAATAATTCGAAACTCAAACACTCTATTATTCCTACCTAATCGTAAATCTCCTTTTCTGCAGCAGGACAGGTCGGTGACACCCCCAGGAGCCTCTCACCGTCCCCCCAGCGCGGATCCAGCGTCGGCAGCCGGCTTGGAGCCACCCTGGGGCTCTTGGGCCCTGCCACCGGCCAGGGCCCCGCCGCCTCCACCGACGGACGATCCGCCCAAGTCCACCCCCGTTCGCGAGTACCGGTGCAGTTATTGTGGCAAACAGTTCGGAATGTCATGGAACTTGAAAACGCATCTGCGAGTGCACACGGGCGAGAAACCGTTCGCGTGTAGACTTTGCGTCGCCATGTTCAAGCAAAAGGCCCACCTGCTGAAGCACCTGTGCTCGGTCCACAGAGGGGTGATAGCCGCCCCCGACAATACCTTCACGTGTTGCTTCTGTTCGTTGAGCTTCGATAGCCTGCAGGAGCTCATCAGGCATTTGTCGGGACCGCACAACAACCTGCTGCTCAGCAAGAATCTGCACGATTAGCGACAAGGTTAAGGCCGACTCGGTGCCCGAGCATCCCCGAAAACGCGAACGATCCCCACCCACCCCCTCCCCACCGAGTGTCCAGAAAGTACGAGTGCCTTCGCCAAATTTTTGTATCGCGACGCGAGCCATTTTCAGTATTTGCGCGTTTAGATCCAGCATTCGTTTTCGCTGCTTTTAATAGGAAAAATCGTCCGGACACATTGATCTCGAGCACGCCGGGACGCTATCGGACGGTTGTCTGCGATTATTTTCGTAAATTTCCACGGCAACTCGAGAACTGTTTTACCGTCTCGAGGGACGTCGGACGTTTTCGAGTCTTCCGAGGACGCAGGCAACGTCCGCTGTTGCTTCAAACGCGCGCGATTCGAAAGTTTCTAACGAAATTTCACGAACGGACAGAGGGGGACCAGTCGTCGCGGAAGGGGTGGAACGCGTTTTTTGCGGATGGAACAGCGCGTGGCACGGGGAAGAGCCTTTAACAGAAGCGTTCCGTCGTTTCGTCGACTCCTGGAGCACTATGTCGCCCTAGGACGTTCCAACGACCGACTACCAGTTTATTATAATAAGCGATGACCAGTAATTCTGACCAAATAACATATTTCCGCCAATCGACGTCAGTCGGAAGTGTGTCGGTTATGTTGACGGTCACTCTATCAGTAATCGTTAAGGAAGTCGAAACGAGAGTGGTTGCGAAGAATGTACAAGTAATTTGAACGATTGGAAAAAGTCATCGTCTCGTTGCGTCTTACTTATCGACGACAAGGAAAACAAGCTTTTCAGCGCTTTCGTTCAGCGTCACGTGACATTCAGCAAGACGTCTCGTTTACCTCAGCGCGCGCACCATAAATAAATCTCACATGTAAATAACGTTTACGTTTAGGTCGTAGGAAAAAAAAATAACAAAGCAGACGGATAAGAATTTATTTATTTTACACTTTGCAAAAAGGGACCAACCGACTTTTTTTTTCCATCGATTTCTCTGTCTTTAGGTAGATCTTAGGTGTCCTGCCCCGCCAAATCGCCTCGAACAAATTACGCTCGTCGAGAGCTGAACGGTGTCGAAATTAACGCATTGGGGAGAAGGATTCGATATCTCCGAAGGCCAAGGATTAACGAGACGATAACGAGACATTGGCGTTTCTCTCCTTTATCCTACGAAGAGGAACATTATCGACGGGAACGCGAATTTATTTGGAGGTAGCGACGGTAACTCTCGAAGTGAAAATGTTCCGCCGAATTCGGTAGAGCGAAACGTTGCTAATGTTCTTCCGCGTACGATCCCCTCGTCTTCCACTTTTCATCGTCGCTCCTTTCGTCTTCCCTCGCACCTTCACCTCAGCCTCCACCACCACCAACCCCCGCCCCTCCCCTTTACACCTCTTCTATGTGCGCGGTTTTATTTTTTTTCTCTCTTTCTTTTTCTTTCCAACGTAGACATGTTTGGTATCTCAGCGACTCGAGTGCCTTGTCAAATGGGTCCAAATTGGTCGATTGGGCAGTGATTTCATGTGTTCATAGGCTTAAGGTACAAGTACACGTGTAAGATGACGAATACGAGCTCGCTTAGGAATTGAAAGAAACGTTAATTAATTCACGTAGAAGGTTTTTCAATATCACTCGAATTAATCCATGTTTCGTTAGGATCTAGATAGAACGTTGTATGTAGTAGCTTTTGTTTCTCTGTAATTCCTTTCTCGTTGGCGCAGGACGTCATCATTCATTCATTTTTTTTTTTTTTTTTTTTTTTCTTTAGGTAGGTATTATTACCTAAGGTGCCTTGAAGAAGGGCCTCGACCTCTTCTTAGCTTCTCGTCCGCGTGAAAATCTCGAGCATGAAACGAGCTGGCTCTGTTGACGAAGAGAAATAGCAAAATTGGTTCAGACGTGTGTTACGAACTCGTGGAAAAGGGCAAATATCACGAGACAGAGGCTGGGGCAAACGTCGTACCGATGGATGAAAGTTGGGGGATATAGTTGCAACAATTACACATGCTCCCTTGCTGTAACGGTCAATTTTTTTTGGAAATTCGCCTATAGTCGAATAATTCGATCGAGCAGAAGCGATAGCTGAAGAGCGAGTATTTATAGCCTCGAAAATATTCGCTAGACTCGAGGTGGGAAACCAAGGAGCCATAGCTCAAGGTGTCACAGTCAAACGTGACAAGTAAGGTACAAGTTGAATTGTAAAGATCAGCTTTCATCCAGCCTCTGCAAGTGATGCCCAATTCTGCAACTGGTATCGATCAAATTAATTTTGGAACAAATATAACGGCTCCCTTAAGTTCTCTATGTGGGTGCATCTCGATTATCAAGCTGTTTATTAGCTGCAAGGCTGCACCAAGTGAATCTAAATTATGTTCACTGGGATTTTATAAAAAAAGAATATTTCAAGAATCAGTGATCGTGCAGGATGTCTCTCGATCCTTTTCAAGTGAAATTCACGGAATCCTCGTGCGCGCGGACGGGAGCGCAAGAAGAGGTTGGAGGGGTGGTGTGCGCTCTCGTTAAGCCAGAAAAAAAAACGGCCAGCACAAAACAGTGAACGCAATGTGATACTAAATGATAATAAAGATAAAGTAATTATTGTTTAGCGTGCGACGGCACGAGCGCAATCTGCGGCACCCGCAGTGAAAAGGAACTAGTCTCTCGCTCGGTACGCCGACAGACGATCCCTTTTCATCTGCTGGCCGCCTAAATAATTGTTAGTAACCAACGTTTCGTCGTTTCTCTTTTCAACCCCCTTCTCCTAGAACCCTACCCGACCCCCTCTCGTCCCCCCTTCTCGAGACGTAAGTGCACTAGGGTTACGTATACAGATTATTATACCGTTCGTTAGTTACGTTTACCGTGTATGCATTACACGTACACACACGAAGACATACACACCGTACACGTACACACACATACACGCTCGCGTCCAGATGTCCAAACGGGACACGTCGTCTTTCTCAGGCGTAACAAAATACTTGTGAAAATAAATGATTTTAGATCGATCGTACGATTCATTCGTTACTCCCAACTAATCAAGCGGAGAAGAATGTACCGCGCGGAGAAAGAAAGATTATCCTCCGAGAGGTAGATGGTACCACGAATAAATTGAGTACGAACAGCGTCGAGTATACGTTTACTTAGTAATTGGACCTAACCGAAGTCCGAAAATGTCCGAATCGTTCGAGTCCGATTTTTCTTTCTCCGCGCGATACATAGAAAATTACTCCTAACTAATCGAGCGGAGAAGAATGTATCGCGTGGAGAAAGGAAGATTATATTTCGAGGGGAAGGTGGTACCGCGAGTACGAAAGGTCTGATTTTTCTTACTCCATGCAATACATAGAAAAGGATAAAACATGTTTCTGATTAAATGTTTACGGAGGCAAAGATGCGTAGAGAATCGAAATCGACCGAGGATTGTCCGTGTTTCGGCTTCCAATATCGGAGCAGAACTTTATTTCGTGTTCCCGAGGTGCAAAAAGTGGCTCGTCTTTCGTTGTCCTCCCCTTTGGACATCCGGTCGGGGGTATCGTAGATTTTAAGCAATTTCCGAGCGGAGACCGTTCTCCGCGTGCTTTCTTAGTGTTCATAGGTTTACAAGAAATAAATTAATTCAGACGACAAAACGTGTAAGAGGAGATAAATGAGCGAGGACGAACCTGAGCTCGTGTCAGTATCCTTTCCCCCGCTCCCTTTCTGGGTAAATTTAATTCGAACTTGAAGAGCTCGACTGAGAATTCGACCTGGAAAAAAGTAATGGGTTATTTTAAACAAGAATTTAAACATTGGTTTCAGATACATTTAATATTTATTTATACTTATTAAAAAACTACAGAAGAATAAGTGAAGCACCCTACTAAAGCTCGAATAAATCGCAATGAATATAATAATCGAATAAATACTTTACTCCCTTTTAGAATTGTTCGTAGAGGCGGTGGAAAAATTTATTCAAATTCTTCGTACCGGTTCTCTGTTTACCGTCTGAACAAAGTATAACCGGTGTCTACTCGAAACTAACGGTTCGATGACTTCAACGATTTCATAGAAAAAGAGGACTCGTCGTGGGACCCGTTAGCGTTGGACTTAACGTTCGGCGCGGCTGTGTATGCTAAGCACACCGACGACAGCGTCGATTGCATAATTGCAACGCGATAAAGTAATAGGTAGGTTCTTGTTTTGCACCGGAGGAGGGCTCTGGTACGTTTGCCATCTACCTGTTCCGTTTGCAAGCATAAATACAGGCTTGCCAAAGGTCGAGGTTGCTGAAAACCGGCTCCATGAATGGTTGCAGGAAGAGGAGGAATAAACGTCATCTGAGGTGTAAGTTTCACAATCGTGCATTCCAAGATGACCGGTCTGGCTACACTCTAATCCCACTTGTTGCAAACGAAAGTCCCAAACGAGACTGTGATCTTGAATCGTCGACCTGGGTAACGGTAATCGAACGAGACGATAAGGATCGAGTCGCCTACGAGGAACTGTATGTAAACAACCATAGCTCGAACTATTCGATGTTTGTGTTGCGTACGTCGCCATCTTCTAGTACACAACTAACATTGGGTACTCCGGTACCAACATTCTTATTTCACATATTTTTCAACTATTTTGTATCATAAGTTTGATATATATATATGTATATTTTTCTTCTCATATATATTATATTCCTTTTGAAATATTAAAAACGAATTCTAAACTCTCTCGATGTAGTTCTTCTTTATAAATAAATGGCAAGCGTAGCTCAGAAATTCACAAAATTAACTTCCACACCAAACATATTCTCAATTAAATTAAAATATACGTCCCACCTGTAGCTTATCGACGTTCCTACACCACGTGGGTCATTTTATGAAATCAAATAGATTCCAAAGTCGCAACCCGCGACCCAAGAGAGTCCTCGAGCCCCATGCGGGTCCCCGTTACAATTGCCACATGTATATCCAGGAAATCTTGGCGTTCCATCAAATTGACTGACACCAATCCGCCAAACCACGGGGATTCGTCTCCCAACGACCGAAAGTACCGTTCGTCGACGAGGAGTTGCATAATGGAGCTTGCGTTCCCCGTTTCTCGATGGAGTGGACGTCCACCGGCCTGCCGTGAACCCGGTTGCCAAGAAGTCGGCGGTAACATTGACCAATGACCACGGTCGTCTGTCGACCAGATTCTGGGGCCACCGGAGAGTACCGTAAGGATCCTCACGTGCAGGTAAGACAGAGGGGGGTAGTGGCCGGTCAACGCACCTGCACTCCTCGGGTAATGTATATAAGACAAGAAGTTCGAACCATTCTAGCGACAGATCATCAACGAACATGATCGGGAAAATTGTTTTGGTGCTCTCCGCGCTGGCGTTGGCCAGGGCACAGATACCCAGCCTGGGATTCTGCCCTGACTACGTGCCCATGGCGAACTTCGACATGAACAGAGTAAGTACGGTGTTGATATCGACAACTTATCATTGATACGTCTCTTGGTCTTTCTGATATGTATTCGTAATTTGTCGAAATTTCGAAAAATGGTTTAAATAAATCTTACAGAGAATTGAATTTGGCATGAAAAAGTTAAATAAACTTTTTGTTCGTCTTCCTTAACAAACTTAACGTCGTCTCATATAATTGTGCTACGTATGAATTTATATTTGGAAAAATGTATTTGTTTGAAATGTTAAGTTAATTAGTGTTTGCTACTGTCGCAGTTTCTGGGTGTTTGGTACGAGGCCGAGAGGTACTTCCAGCTGACGGAGGTAGTGTCACGGTGTGTCATGGCGAACTATACCCTATCTAGCGGTAAATTCCATGTCAGCAACCAAGTGACGAATAGATTGTGAGTATTGTTACTCCATTACGAATTACTCCTCGAGACTGCATTTTGTATCAGAAAGTGAACGATCGAATATTGAAGTAAAGCATTTCATATCGCTCGATGATAGGTAATTTTTAATTATTTTCATATTTAGCACTGGCATCAAGAGGGTGGTAGACGGTGAAATCAAGAAAGCCGCTTCCAAGGCCGAGGAAGGAAAATTGATCGTCAAGTACACGATACCTTTGACGCCAGAGACAAAATACAACGTTCTAGAAACAGACTATGACAACTATGCTGTCCTGTGGAGCTGTTCTGGTATTGGACCATTCCACACACAGAACGCTTGGGTGATGACGAGAGAAAGGTTGGCTCCTGGACCAGTCATACAAAAGGTAAGATTTTCAAACTATAACAACGCCTTTAGACTTTTCAATTGAATTTTGTATCATTAAAATAATTACTTTCCAACTGACATTTAACTTGAACCACTGCTAATACCAAATTCAAACCTAATTTACGTCCGAGACTCCAACATAACAATTTTTCGTTACAGGCATACGCAGTTCTGGACAAGTACAAGATCTCTAGAACGTTCTTCGTAAAAACCGATCAGAATGACTGTGCATACTCCGACCCAGAGGAAACAAAGCCCGGAGAGGCCGCTCCATCCGTGGAGGACGCCGACAAGAACCCCGAGAAGAAACCTGAAAAGGACTCTGAAAACGTAAGAACCGCCGCAATGCCAGATCCTCCACAGCTGGTTGTCGAAGTGGAGAACCCCAAAGATGACAAGGAGCTAGTGAAGAACGTCCTGATCGCCGAGGACTCGAAGAAACCATCCATCAACACCGTTCCCGAGCGAATCATGGAAGTGGCCGAGGCCATGAAGGACGAACAACCTGCCGACATCGCCGAGGAGAAGAAAGAGCTCGAGAAGGAGACCGCCGCGAAGATTGTTAAACAGACAGAGAAGACAGTCTGAAAACAACGTTTGACTTGTCTCGTTCGAGAATACAGGTGTAGATGGTGGAAGATTAGTTTAATGGTCTCGGGCTTGTAGCGGTTTCCACCTGGAGACCAGTCTCGCCCGTGGATCGCTCATTAGTCATCGTATCTTCGACAATTGTCACTTTCATAAGTTCATGGACGGAATGGGGGATACTTGCTTGTCTTTAATCATGTACAAACGCGAAAAGAAAAGTTTAATAAATTGTTATATAAAACGTTGCTACGGAATCCTAGTTGTGTTTATTGAATGTGCTGCGTGGTATGTTTATTTAGAATGAGTTCTCTTATTCATTGAATAATTATATTCATTGTAATAATAACAATATGCATCACGAAGCAGAAGCCAGTGGGGAAGAATCTAGAATAGACACCATTTTGAAAGAAATTTAGAATATATAAGCAATATAGGAAATGTAGGAAGTACTAGGAAATATAGAAAACATAGGAAATAACAAAATATGAGATATATATATATAGAAATATAATTTCTGCCCAAGAAATTTCTCTCTCTAACCTTATTAGAAGATATCGAAGACCATACCATTCATTATCAGTAATAACAATTAATTTTGTATTACTTTCTATAATAATTTACGTAATTCTATATTTTTGTTGTTTCCTTGATCCATCCACGAGTATCTAAAAATTTCATCGATTTGTGATTCAATAGTTTCCATTTTCGAATAACAGGATCCGGAACGCCATTTTACTTGAAAGTGGGGAAGGTGACGATTTCTCTATCCCGAGCTGAGGGCAATAAAAATCGTTCCACGTGAATATAAACAGTGGGGATAAAAAACAATCCTTGAGAAACGAGTATTTGATTGACAATAACGAATATAGATGTACTTTCCATCGAATTGAGAACAAGTTCAACAAGAAACATATCCTGTCTCTTTTTTTTTTGTAATTTTATATAAAAATTCTGTTGATTATACGAATCCATGACAGAAATTCTCTCTTAAAAAATAGCAAATACCGAAGAATCGATTGAGAATGACCTGAAAACGAATGTTAACCATTTCGTCGCTCACATTCTCATCTCGTTTTAGACGAAGCCACATCTGACCCATCAAAATCAGCCGCGAAAGAACCGGCGCAAAAGAGAATTGATCGCCTGGTACATTTGAATCGCGGAGCTGGGTTTTTTGAACTTGGAACGTACCGTTACTGACCCACTAACTGAATGAAATTTTTCGAACGCATCCACTGAGCGTTCAACAGTTCGTCTGCGTTAGTGGATGCCACAAGGAAGAAGCCAGTCACCAGCGGACAGTTCACCGCGAGAAGTGTAACACAGTCCATCCCGACGACAGTTTCCCGAGTTGCCAAGTTCACCGTGTGTACAACTGTTCATCCATTCGGTACGTGTTTCGTATTATAACAGTATCGATACGATTCGTGATCTTCGCAGTTGTCACATCGAACAGGTGATTTATGAGGGAGAGGGGCGCGGATCAGTTAGGTTTCGGGGGTACTTGGTATAGGAATAGAAATGATTTTGTGCATTTATGAGATAGAGTATGGTGAACGTACGCAAAAATTAAAAGCATGTAATAAGTTGACTTTCGATGATCTGGAAATTCGTATCTTCACAGGTGCAGAAAAAGAAATAAACGAAATGAATTAATACATAGGATATTTTCATTTTTCAAGAATCTCTATTTCTGTTGCCATTAGTATTCACCTAACAAATAATTTAAAAAATTCACTTAGCGTAACACGCATTGATTTCCATAAAAAAGGGATAAATGTAAAATGTTGTACCATAATAATATAAAAGTCTCTTTTAATGAGAGAACATGTTCCGCAAGATTTACGTACGTAACGAGGAAGCGCGTGTTGATTACTAAAAATGAATGAATTACGGACTAGTTCGATCCAGAATTTATCAAAGTTTTACACAATAAGTTCGCAATTTATGGGAGAATGTTGTTTACGTTAAAGTCACCATCTCGTTTCGAAATGGTGTAATTTGTATTATCATTTGGAATTATTTCATCCAATATCTGCAAATAACGGTGACTATGCAAGAAATACCTGCATCGTGACTGCATCGCTGCAGCAGCATCGTCCAATAAAACTTAACTGTTCTTTTGATGTTCTTTGATGTGACTCGTTCGAACTGGATTCATAATTTCTTTAAGAAACGAGGGGTTCTACAGAAGAAAAATCAGTAATAAAAACCTAACACTTTCAGTACTTGGAATTTATTACAGAGTATTTATTATTTATTATATAAAATATGAAGTTTAGTATTTAATAACAAAAAGGGCATCCTCAAGAGGAGATCAATAACAAAAAAAAGTACAATACTCCAAATACTTCGAACAAGTACTAATCTATGCAATTTATTTTGCAGAAGAGAAGATGATGCTGCGCGGGTGTCTATTTCTAATAGTTGTAAGCGTGGCAGTGGCACAGGTGCCATTTTTAGGCCAATGCCCAAATTTGGAAACGATGCCGAACTTCGATCTGAACAGGGTAAGCATACCACTTAACGCATATTTCCTATTTCAGCAGCAGCGAGAAATATTAGAAACTAGAATAGGGGTTTTCCTGCCTTTTCCTGTGTTATTGACTTACTTATGAGGTAATGCAACCTGCATTTAGAAAGTTGTCCTCAATGGGACAGTGATATACATTCGACGTAACGAGGGACGCGTGAACTGTTCAAGTTCCACGGATGTTCGTTCTGACTTTCTTCGAGCAGAGATGGCCAAGATTCTTGTCTAAATGGAGGGCTTCGTGTAACGAGTAAAAGATAAAGAACGAGACTAATTGGAGATCTTTCTTTCGCTTAAGGAATTATTATACCCATCATATAATTTTCTTGAAATATACCAATCGGTTACTTCTTTGACTTGATAATTAAAAATGGTCTTATTAGGAAATGTCGAAAGGGGTGTTTATACCTATGAACTATTGTATCGAACGTATATTTTTATTGAAACGAACGTATTTTTCAGTATGTAGGGAAATGGTACGAAGTGGAGAGGTACTTCGCCATTTTTGAATTCGGTGGAAAATGCGTGACTGCGAATTACAGCCAAGGTGAAAATGGATTGATAAAAATCTTGAACAAGCAAATATCTTCACTGTGAGTACGATTTTATTCCAAAGTCGACCGTTTCTATAATATTTTTCATTTTTCAAACGTTTACGGAACTTCTCTTAATCGAAGAAATTTTTCAATTTTCTCAATTCTATTT
This sequence comes from Hylaeus anthracinus, assembly GCF_026225885.1. Classification (NCBI taxonomy): domain Eukaryota; kingdom Metazoa; phylum Arthropoda; class Insecta; order Hymenoptera; family Colletidae; genus Hylaeus; species Hylaeus anthracinus. The sequence goes on along the minus strand of NW_026535322.1, from coordinate 5,213,948 downwards.
TCGATTTAGGACCGGAGTGTCTTCTAGTATCGAGGGGATTGGAAGGGTGATAGGCAGGACAGAGGATCCTAAGTTAACAGTGACCTTCCCATCCCTGCCACTGCCTTTCGACGCGCCATATTGGATACTCGACACAGACTATAAATCCTACGCCGTTGTTTGGAGTTGTTCAAATTTTGGTGTATTCAGGTAAAAATCAGTGAAAAATCAACAGTTATCCTTACTAATTTTCGCACGAAAATAAAATGAATATTCAATTACAGCGTGCGGAACGCTTGGATCCTGACGAGGGAACCGAAACCACCAGTTTCAATTTTGGAAAAAGCTTATCAGGTGATTGATAAGAACAACATAAGCAGGGCATACTTCATTCGTACGGATCAAAAGAATTGTCCGGAAGGGAATTAAATAAATACGTCGAAATGTGCTGCGGGGCATCTTTAGTCTTTCTTCGTTGTAAAATAAGTTAACGACGTTTCTTTTAGGACAGCGATTGTTTTAAAAATCGTAAATCATTGTGAATGCTCAATTCATTTCGTGATCGTAAATAGTTATCGTTCCCATGATATTTATGTTAAGACTTATAGCGTATTGTTCTCAAGCAATTTATTAGATCGTATTTATTTAGCACGTTCAATAACGGGCGTGGAACTCGCATTATGTTTATTTATTTATTTATTTATTTGTTTATCACGCGATGTAATGGACCGAGGAGCAATGGAATGTACGATAATAAAATTTTGTTTATCGAAATAGATGGGGAGAACTAATTTTCTGTTATTTAAAGAAAATTAAAATCGCTGTAATTATTAAGCTTTAATTATGAAACTATCCTACGTCTATAATTTTATCGTAAAGCAGTTCGTCAGTCAAATTATCACTTTCCTGTCATTTTCAACGTTATCCACTCAGTCTGAAACAAGACTCCAGCGCTACTAGTGGTGGGAATTGAGACTAACTGTGCCGAGACAACCTCGGGCAACGGTGTGTTCGACAATATCCTCGGTGATACTACTCTACCTTATCCCTCGTCCGAAGTACTAGATGTCGTTGTGCCCTTCGACGTGGAGCGACGTTCAAAAAATGTAACCGAACTTGTTTTGCTATGGAATCAACTAAATTATCAGAAACTTAATTACACGACTAAAAATTCTGTCTTTTCCTTGTAACTATTAAAAGAAAATTACTTCTAACTGTCTCCTAACTAATTACCTATTACTTTGTATTTCGACTTACTAGTATTACATAACTTTAATATTATAGTTCTCCTAGGCAGTAGCTCAGAAACAATTTTCTCTCAGCGTTCCCAAAAATGTCTCCCACATTATTCCCCGCCAGAGCTCCGGCTAAACGACGCACTGAATCATCAATGAATATTAATCTCCGACCCCAACCATCCGTACTTAACGCACCGACAGCAAAACGTCGCGTGTGTCTCGGCAACAGACCAAACCCATGAAAACGTGCAGTAGATTTTCACACGAAGACACCGCGCGTAATCTATCAGCCGGTGAACTGGACGGCCTCGCCTCGTTAGGTTCTCCCACGTTAAAAATGCAGGAAACGGGGCACCGAACGAAATAAATCGAGCGTTCACCAACGAAAACATCGCGTCACAATACCGTTAAATTAAACAAATAACGCGATGGGGCGTGGCCGGTTGCGGCTGTCCCCAACGCTGTTGTGTCACGTGCCATCCGTGCAAACAGACACCATTCAATCGCTGGACCTGCAGGATATGTCATCAGCGCGGCATTGTGCGAGGAAGAGACCGAAGATCCCACGGGACACCCTACTGAAACTGACGTCCACCGAGAAAAGGGAGTCGTGTAAACGTCCACTGCGGTGGACGACGATCGGTTATTTTTATTTCTAATTACGAAGTGAGTGTAGAAGAAAAAAATTAGCTCAAATTGGAAAGAGATACAGTGAACTATATAGGTAACTTTACAACTACAAATAATAACATTTTGGGCACCGAAATATATAATTTCGAAGTTTCTATTGATTTCGTTACAAGGTACTGAAGGTTCCGTGTCACCTTCAAAGTATTCATTATCACCTGGATTCTCCATCTAACAATACCGAAGCTTTTTAAATCATCATCCTTTCCCTAACGCGACTAGTTAGCTACGCCATGATTCTATCAACTAGCACCCTCGTCATCGAACAAATAATTAAAGATTCGAAATCCCTTCCATCTCTGGTTTTGGCCAGTGCGAATGACGTTGATCGTTCTGCAGAAGGCGTACGTCTATTCGCCAAGGCATTAGCTGATTACAAGCGCCGAGGAACGTGTTCTTCCCCGAGAATAGGCGTTTCTATAATCGGCGCGATCAACGGCGATAAATTAAAATGCGGTGGAGTCTAAATCAGGGTCCAGAGGGGCAGCCAAAGGAGACCCCGCCAGGGAACCAAGTGAGAAACCCCCGCTCCACGGATTTGTTCGGCTATCCTTTTCGGCTGGCACTGTTCTTACGCACTGAACAAAGCGGTCAGCCGTGGTTCGGATGGGAGAGAGGAAGAAAATCGAGGTACACGGGAGGGCAAGAGCGAGAGAGGACCAGGGGATGCTCGATCGTCTCTCGGGGCCCAAATATCCGCGTGGGCCATTCGGTTTTCGAGGAGCACCGGACCCTAATAATAGGGTACACCGAGGATAAACAAACATACACGCCCCTGGCATCTCTCGTTGAAAGAACACACGAGAAGAAATGTAAGAAAAAAGGAGAAAAGAAACAATTTAGCCACGCCACTTAAAGGATGGAGAGGTGAAGTATGATAGATACCGAAAGATTGAGCAGAAAACTGGGCCCTTGCTTCGCCCACAAGACGTACACCGGTGAATTTTTTAATAATACTTCAGCCAGAACTTTGATTTGCATGAGGAAATAATTGATTTCTAAAAATCTTGGGATTATGATTTTGGAAATATCGAGTTTTCGATTTAACATTTAAATCCATGTTTGGTACGGACTTCGGAGCATCGCTCGAGAAAAAGCACGAAATTCTGTTTAGAAATAACACCGACGACTCGAACGTCAAAAAATAATTCCGTGTACATAATTTATCCTTTTAAGCATGTTTGCTCTCTCGAGCCAGGCAACTTTCTCCTATGTTTTCATATCGTCAAAAGCAACAGAGACATTTAAGGTGCTCAAGTTAAGTGGGACACGTTGCTTAAGATCCACTTACGTGTACGTATTATTTTCACAGCCCGTTTCGAATCTCAATCTCGTTGAAAACTGTTCATTCATTCATTTATTTAAAGTGCGTGACTTATTATACAAGTTATTGCACTACTGCTTACTTATCACTAGCATATTTCCATTCTTCTTATCAACGTCTTACATGACTCCTGCATTGTTTTAATACGGTTTGCAGTATCTCTCACTTCTCATCTATTCTCCTCTAGCTCGGGTATCTCGGGGTTGCTAAGCCCGTACTGTAGCTACAAACACCGCTACAGCCCCTGAGAGCAATCGAAATCTTTGTTCAAACTACAATTTATTTAATTTGCTACGTTAAAATAAAATTTGTTCAGATGTATTTCTTTAGGATATTTTAGAATTTCTGTCGCGATTTCAGAACACTCGCAGTTACTTCGAATCCCCGCACTTCGCTAGAAAAAGTTTGATCTAGAGGATTGTACAATTTGACGTCGACTTGGACGTATCGCTGGGTCGTTCCTTAGGATGAGAGCCGAAATGCGCATGGATAGTTTGGAAGGATCTTAGAGTCCGCCATGTAATCAAGGAAAGTAAAAATACGAGAGAATGGAACGATGCTCGACGGACATTACATCTTGGATTTCGCCATTGTTTCCGAATAGACTCTGCAACTATAGACGCATGCATTCCGCTCGACAGTCCTAGAGATATTGCTAAGACGTCGCTTTCCTTATTGCGAAGCACGGATATCATAAGTTCCATTTGTACTTTGATAAACAATAGCTTCAGAGCGAAAAGCTCACAAATTCTCGGATAGGTAGATACCCGTGGTCAAACTTTATCTCGTTTCGCCAAGAATCCTTAAAATATCGCATAAGCTTTTTAATCTAAATGGAAATACGCCTCGTGGAAGTTAAATGCCCTGGGGGGTCGATCCATTTGTCTCTAGCACGTGCAAAAGACCAGCGAAGAGACGTGCAAAATGCGAGAGTACGAGAGGGTTTGAGTAAAAAGACTCGAAGAAGAACTGGCGGTGGAAGAAGAAGACGAAGAGGTGGCGGTAGAGGTGGAGGAACGCTGGAAAGAAGGAGGAAACGAAGGTAGATGAGACAAGAGGCATTCTGGTTTGTGGGCACAGCCGCTGCCTGCAGCCCACAATTATGATAATAGCCCCCGAGTCCTGAGTCTTGTTAGTCCAACGTGCAGCCAGCTCCTTTTATTTATATCTTTTTAGTTTCGTACGCACCCTTTTATATACCTCGTCTACTGCAATTTCTACTTTCAACCCTTTGCTTCGCGACGTCAGAACTCGGGCTAATCTGATTTGGAAAGGGGAGTCCACTGGCAAATGATTATTTGTGAGCTTATGCGATAAAAGGTTAAACTACGAATTATCTTTGCAAAAATATGAAATAATATTACAACCTAAAGGAGGCATGTAATATTTAAAACAGAAATTTTTAAATATACCTCAGACCATCTCTGAGTATCTTTGAAGTTAAGTAAGAAAATGTTGCATCGAGTCCACTAAAAAAAAAAAAAAAAAAAAAAAAAAAGTTGACAGGGGAGTAGTTAAAAGCGTTTCGCGCGAGATTCAAGAATCGTCACGTCTACTTTGCGATCTAACGAAAACGTTGCTTTGAACTCGTTTCTCTGCCATTTAAAAAACGCTTAATTAAAGTCGCTAAGAACGTTCAAACACGGGGGACTTTGAATTCTACCACTCATACACTTCAAAGGAATTAAAGACCCGCGAACGTCGAAAAGTCAGTTAACGGCCTGAACCTGCCGCGAGCGTTACGCAGGTGGCAAAGAAAAGGCGCGCACGAATCGCAATTGAAACGCACAAACGTTTCTGTCTCATTAAATGTAATTAAACCGGGCGATATGCGTGGTACGGCGTACTATCCAAAGCTGGACGGAATCGTTTTTTGCGTTTAAGCCGATCGAATGTGGACTGGAAAGGATAGAAGCCAGGGCTGGATCAAAGCATTGGCTTTGGGAGGCTGCGAATAAATTTTATAAAGAAGAATAACACTGCGTACTGAATTATTAATCCCTGTTTGAATAAATCTGAATCCAGTAATATAATAAATATATTGTCGAGAATCAAACAACACCTCGTCGAATGAAACAGTTATTCGTTATTCGTGAGTGAACCAAGAGAATTTATTCGTTATTCGTAAATCAAACTTGGCGATTTATTCGTCCCTTGGATTCTCCCAACTCCGGAGGCTGCAAATCAGAGATCTAGAAAATTTGTACGCGCTGGTGGATCTAGGAGGGACGAGAATTGAAAACGCGTAGTCGGCATCGGGAGCAAGCACGAGGAGCGCGACACGTAGGTTCGCGTTTGGTAAATGTTGTAAAAGGCGGTAGCAAACGGAGCACGCTTTAATCCACTTTATAGCGCGCCGTCGGTTCTTTTGACAGCGCGGAAAGCGTTAATTGGAGACCGCGCCACGATCGGCCAAAGAAAGACTTTTCAAAGGGGGGAAAACTTCGTGTGACAGAGCCTGCCGGATTTTTGTTTTCCTTTCCACCCAGGACAACGAGTGAACGCCGTTTCCTGCTTCCTGTACACCCGGTATACGTGCACGCTTTTCACCGTTTCACCAATCGCGCGTCAAAGCATCGCGGCCAAATGACGTTCCGTTGAAAAGTCGCGCCCATTATAGAGGCCGTACCAAAACATGTGCGGATCAACTTCAGGAGTCGATCGAAACCACAAAAACAATAACAAATGTTCGCTTACACGGGCGCGTTTTTTTACAACAAACATCGTAGTAGCCACATTTATGAATTAGAAGAAGGGTACTAAGTAAATAAACTATTATTATCAAGTTGAGAAAGAGGAGGCAGTCACATGGTCGAGACCTTCTTGCTCTACCAAAGCAAACAAACATCTCTCCATAACGAAACCCCTATTTTTGTTCAATATAGAGGGGTCCTTCGAAGACACTTCCGGTTCCTGTAAACGGTACGGTAGCCGCTACTAGGATAAATGCGGAATAAAACAAGAATCTGGACGACCCTCGGTGATATACGACTTGTTTGTCCAGATTAGACCCGACAAAGAAAACTGTTCTCTCTTCTTGACTCTGTCTTGATTTAAGCGGAGCGCCCCGTATTTGCTCTAGATTAAATGGGAGCTTCCAGGCACAGGCCATGGCGTCCTTTTTCAACGATATCTGCCGTACTACAGTGAAACGCTTTATACTGCGCGTTGCATTCATAACGGCGAATATCGTCAGAGGAATTCTTATTTTCGTGTGCGTACAATCCTAACCGTTCGATCGTGTACACGTTGAGCATGTAAATAGGTTCGACTAATGTATCGCATCTTTGCGGAGAAACAAACGAGTCGACTCTCTTGTTGGATTTATTTAATTTAATTGAATATTCAATTCCTCTTTATATCCTTAATTTCATTTACTTGTACTGTTATAGGAAGATTAATATCTAAACCTTCAATCATCATTCGAATGGTTAAAAAATAATCCACTTGTAGATCGCTCTTGTAACGAATTACATGAATTTTCATCAATAAAATTTTACCGTCTGCTAGTTAGAGCAAACCAGACAAAAACAAGATCTCCCTTATCCTCTTGGACAGGAGGTGGAGAAGGATCCTCCATTTTAAATTCTTCACATATGGTTATCACTGAAAACCCAAGTATGCAAATACTTTCTGCCCTGCAAATTGCAAGAGTTGTCATCGTTGCACGTTGATACACAAAGTTTCTCCTTTTTTTTCCATTCCCACTCGCAAACTTTCACGTTTCCACGTTACGTAGGCACGGACACGAATCTTGGAGTTATCGAGCCGCCATTCAAAACTCGATCCCCTTCGTGCTCGACGAGCGATAAGTTGGTAACAGTTACGCGATATTCATCGATAAATGGGCTCTGTGCATCCAGTATCGGAGGACGTGTATGCGCGATCCCTCGAGCGGTATCGATGAAACATAAAATAGTAATGAAGTTAACCATATAATCGTCGAGATTAAGTTGATGGGCGGCATGACGAGCACCCGAACAGAGCAGGGGTTAGGGGGGATAACCGAAGGAAAGATGATCGAACGAATTCGCTCATCTCGCGAGGCAGCTACCAAGCTATAGTGCTCGTAGATGAACGTGTCCGAGGAATTCTTCTCGCAATTCAACGTCGTACCACAGAGTAATCACTCTCGATGTTTTTCTCGTCGACTTGAGTTACCACAACTTTTTGCTCCTCGCGAGGTTTTCAATCAACCGCGAATTTGCAAAACGAGTCCTGCGCAATCTCCCTCCCACTTTGGCTCGTCCTTCTCCTGGCTCGCTCTGGCACTTAGGCGGGGTGTGTTCTCTCTCCTTTCGACCGTAAGACCCGTAATAACGACGTTCGGTAATCAAGCATTGATAGACCAGAGAGAGGAGAAACAAAAGGAGGATCCGAGAATCGCAAAGGCTACGTGGGCGTTCTTCGCGTTCGGAGTAGATCTCGAATTATGTAAATGGCCAGCGCGGAAATTATAGTAAACTGTACGGCCGATTATGTGCCAAGCTTCGTTCTGTGATCTCGGTTACGCGGGTTTCGATCATTTTCTTGGAGTTTCCATTGGCTCGTGGTGACGACTGTTGTTCATAACTCCGAAACAAATTGAACGTGACAGTTTTTACCTGTGAAAAAATGATGAAAAAAGTCAAGACAAAAGCAAAAGTATCCGAAAGAAGGCCTTTTTAAAAAATTCGATAACATTTCGCGCGCAATCGTGGAAAATGCAACAAGTAACATCCGATGGAACAAAACAAAAGTGCGCGCGGCGCGCCGCGCGTTCCACTACCCCCATTTTCGCCGACGTCCACCGAACGTAACTTTAAATTTAAACCGTAAACCGCTTTACCAGGCGACACGGGGTATCTTCCCAAAAAAGAAACGCGGCCCGATCGTTCCCCGAGCGTCGTAAATCTCGCTGTGGTGTTTGCGAATCGCGATTTTAATTCTCCTCTTTGCCCCCGACGCTTCGAAACAACCGAGGCCATCCGATCCGCGCGACTCCTGGACCGAGCATCTTTCGTGGGTGGACTTCGGCTCGGTTCGGTGGTTCTCGGTTCGGTTCGGGTACACGACGAGCCTGCGTCGACCTCGGTCGACCCATGGCGGTCGGAGCACACAACTGGTTGTGGCTTTCGCGAGGCAGGTATGTCGTGCGCTCCATCGTGCGTGCATTCTTGCCATTTCGCGTCATCTGTTTTCCGTGCGAAATTTTCGTTCTACGTTTAACGAGCGTTGCCACAACCACGCGTAACGCGTTATCAATCGTCTTATCAGTCACCCGCGAGTGCCCTTAGTCGATTAAACGCGATTTTCATGCGACGGGAACTGTCAAAAGTTCCGATCGGTTGGAAGAGGCTGAAACGGAGAGCAGTACCAACGCAGTTTATTTTCAACCGTGCGTAAATTCCGTACCGGAATAACGCGCTGTCACGTGTGCCTACGCCCGTGAAATCCGTCGGAAATTTACCATAACGCGCGGATCATGAATCGAGTTAGAAGACTTTAATGTTGTTCCGAAGCGTGTAACGTAACGCGGTGTTTACGTGTGCGACGTAACGTACGACCGGTTAAGCACGTGGTGGACACGATGCTCCTAAAATTGGCAGTGCTGCTGTCCGTCCTCGTGAGGCCAGGTGCAAGTTATTTCAACCTCTTCCTCAGCCAGGCAGAAGTGCGGAAACTAATGGGTAAGCGAAAGTCCACGATTCTTTCACAAACCGCTATTACGCTCGCGCTTTGGAGCGCCTGTTGGATGTCATGCATGGAATCATGAATTGAATAATATACGATACGAATTAGGTTTTTATTGTCTCTGTGCATTGTAAGTAATACAAGTATGTATATACACTGTCAAGAGATTATACACACTAATAAGGAATGCAATATTTGAAGGCAATTCATTAATTTTAATAAATACTGGTATGAAATTATAGGATCTGAAAGAAAAAATTTAGGGACTTTGTCGAGGGGTGATTAAAGAGTCATGTAGAATCCTGATATTTCACAAGTAAAATTTCCAATCGTATCGAAATTTTTCCACTAGCGACTACAAAGTCCGAGATGCTGCTCTCTTTACTCTTCGATTTCGCCTCTAATGATCCAACCATAAAGAACCGTATCAAAAGTATCTCCTTTTACAAAACACTTGGAACAGGTTGCGATCCAGGAACATAACGAATACTCCGCGCCGTGGTCGCCCAATCAAAACACGACCGAACAGCGTCGGTCTAGAGCGCGGTTCAGCGACCCATTAAAACCCACGAAGGGTTTCTATCGCCGTTGATTTCAGACAACCCGACGGATACGCCTGGATCGAGTGTTCCATTCTCACGTTCCCGATTTCCTTTTTCACCCCCGTCGTGCGCCTATACACGAGTGGGGTGCCCGGGGATTTGATTCGTAGCCGCACGCTAGCCCAGAAAACGTCGTCGAAGCTGCCGCGGGGGACTCGGTGTACCGGAAACGGGTAAAAGCCACTCGACGCCGCGAACTTTCCAATATTTCCGCCATAACTTCCACGGCGATGGATAATTCGCTCTCGGCTCGTTGATCCGCGAAAAGCGTTCGGCTCGTTGCCTTGCATCCCCGTGTGATGCAAAGGGGATGGGAGAGGGTGAGAGCAAGAGGTAGAGGGACGCGTCCCAACGACACCTGAACACCACGACCGATCGTCGATTCCGCCCTTGCCGTGGAACGCGCTCGCCCGTGGGATTGCGCGTTTTCAGGCGCACACTTTGCGCCTTGTTCCACGCTCGACGACGCGTACGTGTGTATTTCGTATGCATCCGTGCAAAACGCCTACGACTAACACCCTATTGGCTAACTTGAGCGTGGCCGCGTCAAGAGGTTCGCGCGAGATCGAATTGTGTTTAGCGTTGAGCAAACCGAATGAATGGAATCGGATTGCACGCTTCGCTATTTAGAGAACCGGCGTCATTAATTGCGATGAAAGCCGGGGGAATTCGTTGAATTAACGGTCGATAAACGGAAACGCTGGCGCGCCGAAAGTATCGGGAGGCTTTTTCGTATCGATCCGAGATACAGAATATCGAATTAAATCAACCCTTTGTAGCTTGAATTTTCTACAATTTTTTTGTACGGTTTTTGTGTTGAAGAGTTATTAATTAAGCGTTTCGTAATATCAATCTATATGAAATATTACAAATATCACTACCCATTCTGCGTACTCCTGCAAATTTAGAGTTGCCCTTATCAAACCTCGAATACTTGACACACCCTAACAAATGTTCACCCAACCCAAAGAGAAGAATCCAGACACCAACAAAATTCACTCAACCAGATACACCCGATTCACAGCACATATTTGTATAAATCGTAAACGTTGACTCTGGAAAAAGGTATAAAAGTCCTCGCGGCGAAACGATACGAGAGGGTTCGTCGCATAAATGACACGAAAGTGTTCTCCATGCAAATGTATCGCCGCGAGTGAGAAGTGTCTCTTAGTTGGCGCCACACGCTGATTGTCTTCTGACCTGTCCTTATCCATACGGCTGTGTTTCGTCGCCGTTTCGCGATAACGTCCCAACCCTCGACGACCGTGGAGGCGAGGAACGTTATTCGTGGGATAACACGACGGGTAGTTATATACACCAGGATACAATAAAATATTATAACGAGGTCCTTGTTAGGCGGACGCCATGGTAGGCGGTGATTGGGGGCTCCCTGGACCAGGTTCTAGTTTGTTTAGACAACGAATAATCGATAGTCTTGGTTTTATTTTCCTTGCATGGGATGGGCCCGTCCTCGTTGCTCTTTTTCGTCACTTTCTCATTTTAGTCCGATGGACCCACGCTACCGCTACAGGCCTCCTTAGATAGAGCCCACGATACCGATTTCGGAGGGTACGGGTCCCTCGGGTCGCTCTCCATATGGACCCCACGGCTTTTTCGAGCTGCGATCACGCTTCCTCGAACAACGTGGTCTCCAATTTCGTTATTTACTATAGGGTTTCCCGTCTTCCCTTACCAACCATTCCGTATTAAATCGCCCAAGATCCGATACCACGCTTGTTCATCTTCTTCGAACACGAAATATGAATTTAATAACTTCTCGATGAAACCAGGATACCTTATTCGTTACCGAAAGTATCGTTATATTTTTAACAAGGTACTACGATTTTCAAACTTCCATGTATCGTCAGAATTTTACTCGCACCGTATTCGAATAATTGTGACACACTTCAATTGAGTAGATGTTCAAATATCTATTACTCGAGCGTAACTGTGATCGATGATACGAGTATCGTAGAGAAACTACCGCTTAGAAAGTGGAAAGCCTTCGACGAAGTTTTCTTCTTCGCACAAATAAAGCCTTAAAGCCACGACACGAATCGAATTTTGGGCTTATCTCCAGGTACACGCCACGATATCCTACGAGTTTGCTACTACATCGACATTGTGTAGCGTTCGCTTCGGATAAGATAACTCGGAATTCCATCGATTCCATGGCGCATTCCGATTTCTCGCTTTGCGAATGGGCAAGCGATTTATAGGGGTCGATATTTATCACGTTCGACGAGTAACGAATTTGTTACAAGATTTAGAGTTCAAGGGGAAGTTTATTAATTAAATGTTTCAAAGAACCAACAGTTACAAATACGCGTTCACCCGCGTGTAAACGCGATAAGCGCTACGCCATGTTTCGTGTCAATTAAAAATAATTTTATCCGTAGCGTGATTAATAATTTATTGCGCGCTGGCCGTTGAAACGCTATCTTTACGCCGGGGTAACATACCCTTTATTGAGCGTCGTTAATATTTACGTCGAATAACAGTTTTTAACAACGTTAAGGCGACGATAAGCGCCGCAGCGATGCAAACCGCATCGTATCTCAGCAGTTTCACGATTATTTTATTATCCCTCGTAATTAATTACTGTAATCCGACAGCTGCGTGACTAGTTACTCCCGGCATTCGTTGTTTCTTCCGCCATATTATATTTTTATAGTCATTTCTGTTATACATAGGGGCGTAAAAAAATAGAAATCTATAAAAACAAATATTATTAAATATCATTTCATTTTAAAGAACTCGTTCTAGTCTTCTCACGTAATATTACATAAACATCCTCGATAACACTACAACCGACTAACCACTAAAACGTCGGCCACTTAGACACTTGACGCATTGATTTAATTACGGCTGGTACAACCTCGCAACATCTGCTTTATACCAACGGTATTGAAATTCCTCGTTTCAATAATTTGCTCGCTGAACAAATTCGTAAACGAGACGCGAACAGGCTCGTTGCAAAATTAATACGTCCAATCAGGAAAACGTCAAGCCGATCCACGCTCGCCAACATCCGTCAGAAGTCCGCGTCAAAACACGAAAGTAATGCGCGCTCGGACAATCTTCGGCCGGAGGCGATGGGTTGCTCGTGTGAGTCCGTGGCTCTGGTCCGACCTTAGCTAGTTAGGGCCTGACAGGCCCATCTTGATGTTACCAGAGGAGTGGGGCGGCCTCAAAGGTCCCGCCGGGACTCCGTGAAAACGTTTATGCACGCACAGTGGCGTAGCGAACGGCGGCTCCCTTCGTACGACCAAACATTAGCCCTTCGCGCTCTTCCATTTATCGCGGAACCTACGAATCCGCGAACGTCGTAGCGAATAAACCCAGAAGACGGCAAATCGCTCTGTAATTTACCTTAGCCGTACGTTAAATTCCCCGGAAATTCGACGATAACCACCGAGTTCCTGGTCGCAGGATACTGGGGAAAATTGTACGGGATACTTCATTTTAAGCCCAGTATAGAAATCTCTTCCGAGTATAGAGTGTTGGTAAAAGAATTTGAATTAAAGTATTGGAATACCTATTATCTTTTGTATTGATATATACAAAGATTGAGACTTCTATGATTTCTTTTCTAGTTGGTATTCAGATGTTTGATAGCTATTCGAACATTCCAAATAAAGAGTATCCGAGTACTCGAATATCATCGTTTGAATATTCGAGTAGTTACGTGTAACGAGAAGAGTCGAAAGTCTAACATATTTTGCGCAATAAATATCATGTGTAATATCTAGAATGTGCTCTAAATTGATCGATCCAATCAAAAAATGGCGAGATGGTGTCGTGTCGATGGAGGGAGTGACAGAGAGGGATGCGTTACGAGGAAAAGGCCACGAAGAGATTCTCGTGTACGATTTCAGGATGGACCGGACCGGCGGATGCTGCACCGTTGTCCGCATCAATCTTCGACTCCTCGTTAAGATCCGCGCCTTAAGTTCTCGGTGGTGTGCGTTGGCTCGTTTCGTTCGGCTTACGTGCCAGGGACACTCGATGGTGTGCGTTGGTCAGACATTTACATAAAGAGCCGTCGGAAGAGACGCCAGGACCCCCGTGGATTTTCTTCCAGCCGTGAGCGAGTAGACGAGGTCCTTTCCTCGCGTCTTTTATTTCTACCGAGGCGAAGGATGAAAATCCTTTAACGAAACTCCGCGAACTTTCGATCCACGACGCGAATTTATCATACTTTTCTCTTTTCTCTTTTGAGAAGCGTTCGAACGACCCCTTGAGCTGTCTTGCTTCAATATACTTCGTAGAATGGAAATGAAGTTGAGTCATCCTTTCTAGTCGGATGCTCGCTGCTTTTCAATTCTCCGGTTGCCACGAAATAATCGTTACGCCTTTTCGAGCATTTTTAACGTTTATGTTTATTGTCTTCTGCAATTTAATTAAATGCTTGTTTGAAGTATGCTGGAACTTGAGAGTCGAATACTAGAGTAGCAGAATTTCGAAGTATTCGAAATACGACATTGACTCTTACTCGAGCCACGTATTCCCTCTGAGACTCGAAGATGTGTATACCACGAGGGGTGGATACGTTGTACCCTACTTTTCTCTAAAATCATTAGGGATGTACGTGTTCTTCCTCCTTTAAGAGCCATCGTGAATAAAGAAATACTTCTCGAGAATTTCGAGAAAATTCCTTGTAAGCGTACCTTCGCCTTGAAACTATTGCGAACTACATGTATTCAAGAAGATAGATGCAATCTAACAAGAGATTTTAATTTGAAAAATTGGCATGCTCCTGTCATCATTTTCACTGAAACCAATCAAACAGTTCCCCTCCTTCTGTTTTGCTCTTTTCAAACGATTTTTCCTCGGTCGTTAACGAGAGTATTCATCAATTTCTCGGTGTTATCCGCCCAAACAATCTTTTAATCCTCGTTCCTGCGTCTGTTTTGGCTTCCACGTAGTGAGTCCTGAGTGACAGGATCTTAACGAGCATCTGCTTCTCGAAGATGAGTCGTCGTTCCTTCTAGATCCTCTGTGAAAAACATCGCGCGCACTTGGAGTACTTATGGACCCATCCCTTGATTCAATATGAGATCGTGATCGGACCCTCCGAGAGAATACGCCTTCTTTCATTTTTCATCTATACAGGGTGGACTAAAGGAAGCGTCACGGAACAGGAGAAAAAGAAATGTCATAAAAAATAAACACCTTGTTCTCTATGCACCCTTAGCAAGAGTTCTAGAAATATTTGTCGGACATTCTCCTCTGTCCGACTTGATTTAACACGAATTTTATCTTTAGAGATAATTGCAGTAATGTTCCATTTGGCCCACTCTGTATACGTAAGCATATATTCGTAAACACCGTTAGCTCCAATACCAACTATGCTCTCTCGATGGAAGAAAAGATTTTTCTGACGGTGCGCTCTTGGAAGCGTCGGCCCTTACACAGGGTGACTCGACAGAACTAGAACTCGAACTCTTTCGAGGGACCGTAAACATTTTTCTGACAAATGGGCCCCCGAAGTGGGTAACCGTCCCCGCGTTTTACGCTGCTACCTAGAACGAACTACCGTGGAAAAGGGAACTCGAAAATACCGGCAGCCCGTGAAAAGCTTCGGATAATTTCCGTGACCGGGATTCGGGAAAACTGGTCAAGCCCAGATAGGAAGGACGATTATCTTGGACAATGTTTGTTTTGGTTCCCTGGAAATTGAGTACTCCGTACTTTGGAAGCAGATTGCGCCGTGTCCAAATTTTTGAAGCTTCCCTGGAACTTCTTCGTAAAATTCCTGAATTATTATTTAGTATTTCAGTAATTTTATTGAATATACCTTTGGGTTATTTTTTAAATGCAAATTCTTGGCAAGTAAATACTGATGAACAGTGAAATGCTAAACACTAGAAAAATTTTAATCCGAGTTTTATATTCAATCCTAACACAGACTGGCCAGTCGGTCAAGTGTGCTCCTACGATGCTAAATAAAGAACTCGGCTAAATCAATTTCAAACCTTCTCCTCGGCTCTCACAAAATCTCAGTCGATGTCTAAACAACTAAACGTTCATGTTTTCACAACGAATTCGTGCCAATTCGACTCGCCCTAAAAGTCCATAGTCTGCCACGAGATGGTCCTAACGCAACCCCGAACAAGACAAGTGGTAAGCCCCAGCCACGAATGGGTTTGTGCGTTTCGAGTGGCCTGTCGTGTCCTTTGTCATCTTCCTGACAGCAGACGGAATTTCGAACTCGCCTCGGGAATTATCGTTGCATCGGCGCCGGGTAGTGGAACACGTGGTGAGAGACTCGTTTAAAAATATTCGAAGCCTTCGGGATCGTAGATACGCCATCTCATCCGGGGTTCTCGGGAGCCCCTCAGCAGGGGATGCTCAGCCTTTTCGTGTCGGATGTCCTTCGTTCCTCGCGACGCGGCTCGTCCTTGACGAGGGACTCTGCCACATCCTTTGCCGGTCTACGGTGATAAATCGCACGTGACAAACCCGGTGGGACTCCTGGCGGGAGATTGATCTCTCCAGGGACACGCTGAGAGCAGCTCGGGCCGCCTCGGAACACGGGTACTCGTAGGTCAGGTCTTTTCCTGGAATTCAGGACGCGTACGCGCGACAGTGACTGGGAACAGACGATGGTTTTATTAGTTTGTCGACGGGGATTGGTAGTTGCAGTTTCACGGACCATCTTCGTCGAGGATTGGTTCCGTTTCGCGGTTTCGCGATGGTTTGATAGGTTTAGCAGCGGACTGGCACGTGCTGATGACTGACAGAATGACTTGGAACGTGGTAAAATAATCGAAACATCAGGGAAATTCTTTTTCCTTGTGTTTATAGTTTATACGTGTACCGAGGTAGAAGTGCGCTGCACTTTCTAGAGTATTTTTAGATGGTATTTCATTTGAAACGAAAGCATCTACGCGTATCTAATTAAAACATGCAGTTACTTATTCTTTCTCGAATCTAGACTTTCTTCCATCCGATAAGAGACTTGAATTTTTAAATTAGTCCAGCACGTGTTCCAGCAACACTTTGAATCTATTCCTAGAAAACACCTTCCTGTAACAGGCAAGTAGTAGAACGAACGTTGCAACGTCTGCAGTCTGGTAATCGTTTCAAAAGCTGGCGAACTCGTTCGGTCACCCGATATTCCAGAGAATATCGCCCGACTCCGCGGTAACGTTAAACGCGTCGGATCAGTCGGCCTTAGTTTCCCCAAAGAAGATGCTCGTGGACTCCTGGCGCAGCGCCACAAAGGAATTTTTCCCTTACATAATTCGGAGATAAAGGGACTGGTCGCGCGACGTGGCGAGGCTGACAGTTTGAAGGATTAAATCCCATCGGAAGACTGTTCGCGACGGATCCGAGAGGATCAGGATCGCGGATGGTCGAATGGGGGAGAGAGGGGTTCTTTGGAGTCGACTTCCTAGCGAATCCTTCTTAACGAGGCCTGTCGATCGTGAAGCACGGACTCGCCGCAAAACGAAAGGATCTCGATCCCGACGTCACGATAAATTCAGTCCTCGCGTAATCCTCCTCGCGTTCGAATCCTGATTGCTACCCTGGTGCCATATGTCCCCTTCGCAGTGGCGACAACGTCTCAATCAGCCAACCCATCTGTCAGCCTTTCCTATGGGCAGGCTTACGCTATCGCTATAGAACGATATACGTCGGGCCTGGCCCTGGCACGCAATCGCATTTCGAAGGGTGCACGCCAAGAACAATATTATTTTAGCTCCCGATGCCAGAATCACGTCCCGAACTCTACGCGTGACAGGTTTGCTTTGCTTCCCGTTTCGACCCTCAGATAAACAAACGGGACGGTTACCTAGAAGGAGAAACCACTGTCGCTACTTTTCCTCGAAGGACGATGAACTTTCTTCGGGGTGGACGCAGTTGTTGTAATCAAAGTCCAAGAATTAGTGGATGCTAAATGAATCGAATAGTTTGAATTGTGTAATCCAATTGTGGTTGAATTACTACGTAGATAAAGTACAATATAATCAAATTACATAATCGAGGAAGATCTGTGAACTATTACGCTCGAAGCTCAGCGACTCTACCCAATTTGAAGGAAATCATGCCCAATCACTCTCCAAATATTTCACGGTGTCTCCCTCGTCGAGCCAAGGAGTAATGGACGGAGGAAATTGCCGAAAAATTGCCCAGAGGGTAGACCGAAAATTCAACAATGAGAGTTCGGCAAGCAGAAGCGAGGGACGTCGGGAATTCCACGATACCCAAATGCGTTCCCGACAGGAAAGTTTCCCTTAATCCTTAAACTTTCGTCTGGTCCGTGGGCTTCAGAGCAGACGGTTTCGCGAAGACGTGAAAAAGTATCCCCGAAAAGACGAAATAACCCAACGCGGTGCTCTGCTCGTTCTTTTTTCTTTCAGCCCGGTTTCTCTCTCGCTTCCTTCTCGCGTACGATCCTCCAGAGTGAATTATAACTGGTGTCGCGTGAAGTTACGCCTTCCTGGATGTGACCTATGGCCCGCGAGGAGGAACAGAGACGGAGAATCACGGGTCTTGCGACCGAGGAGGATAAACCGTGAAGGAAAGCAGGAGAAGAAAGAAAGAGAGAGAGAGACAGAGTACAAACGACGTCCAGAACTTGACCAGGACTTATGGGTTATTCAAGAGAGACCCCCGTTGGCGGAGGAAGAGCCCACGTATTCGTTCGATATATGCTAAGCAGTTAGCCTTCTGTATTATATAGGGTGGAGTAGCGGAAAGTATTCGCTTGAATGTCACCCGTTGAGTTTGAGCTCGCAAATAAACCGCGAGAAGGTTGCTTTAAAGGGAGACCTATGCCAAGGCACACTTTTCTCGGGGATAGTTACTCGTGACGGAGTCTTCAAGGTCGTTGGTTTGTATTTTTTAACGGGCCATCACGGCTTCTCGTTACCTGGGGAATTATGGGCTATTAACTCGTACACGTTAAGAAATTTCTGAGAAACGATCCCGCGCGATCTTGCGGGAAACGAGGATGTTATAATGTCGTTCAGCCTTTAAATCCTTCTCGACTTGAGCGTTGAGATACATGCCTCTTTATCTTTCCATTTTTTACGAGTAGAATTTAGAAAATTGATAGGAAACACTTGAATAATTTTATTATTGCCGTGTCTAACTAATCGGTTAGGTGACTAATCGCTATTATAATGAATCTATATTAGTGAAAATGATTAGGTGGTAGGTAGAATTTCTCTACCTCGTTTCTCTAAAAGATGTGTCAGAATCAATCCCCGTCATTCCATAACAGTACTGATCCCCATACAAACGATTACTCGAATTTTTAACGTAACGTCCGCCGACAGCCTATCGCCATCCTAAGCAGGAGTCGATAATCGAAGAGAACAGGATCGTAAATCAGCCAGAAGTGCGTGGGTCAACGGAGACCCCCAGAAACGGGTGTCAGGATTAAAAGAAACCGCAACGAACGAGACACACCCCGTAGGTGTATACAGCCCTGAGCTCACACGTGGGTGAGACTGTGGCAATATATAGCTGGTTGTATACGTGGACCGGGTATATACGCACGCCCACGTCGTTTGTACGCGCCGGGGCGAGTAAGTGAAAAATATCCCATGCAGAGGCAGCACGCGCTTACATGCACACATTCCGTATACACGTGCCCACATATAAATGCGAACTCGTTAGTACCGGCGTACGTGGATACGTTATTAGATCTCCCGAGGCTGCGTGTCGAGGTATCGGCGAGAACCAGCTGCCTGATCTGGTCGTTAACCTCATCTCGGATCATTTTTGGATCGGTCTGGCCAGTTCGAGTTTACGTGGAAAACGCTCCTCGTAGATCCGCGAGAGACGAACTTCGCTCGCGTCCGGTTATGTTGACGCTGAGAAACTGGTACTCGAGAGTTTCGCGCGTATATCTTCGAAGTTTGTCTGCAAGCCTGAACGTCTGCTGACACCGTAGACTTAGCAAACAAGGGAATGTGGAATGGAGACCCAATTGGTAATCACAAGGCCTAAAGATCGCCTAGATTGCACCCGATACGGTGCACCTACGTGATGTTTGAGTCGTCAGACGGAATCGAAGGAAAATCGGAGCGGGCGCGTATTGTGCGCAGGCGTCGCGACGTTTAAATCTAATATTTCCTGTTCCTCCGACCTGCACTTCACCCTTCTGCCTTTTCCTTATTCTGTACGGGTCACCTCTCCCCTCCGCCACCCGCTGTCATTTCTTTCTAAAACCCCTCGCCACGGGAAGATCTCGTTATAAGCGTACCGTGGGTTCTGCGTTGGAAAGGTGTTGGGTTTCTGACCCAAAGCCTTTGGGGTACCCCGGAGGACAGGGGGACACAAGACCCCAACGGGGACCCCGTAGCTAGCTCCGCTGCAATTCAACGGGCCCCTTTTTTTCCAGGCTGGCCTCTTTATACAGCGACTCTTGGAGCTTCGCTCGTCAACTCGCTTCTATACCGTATTTTGACAGCGGGGGACACGGTGGCCTGCGAAATTTTGCCGGCTGTTTCGCGCCTCGCGCAATCAAAGATACTTGCACGCTTTCCGTTTTTGTCCGAGCCCATTGTGCGACCACTTTTTTCCCAGCCTTTTGTCAGGCACACAGTCGAACACCTTACGACGAGTTCACGAGTCTCGTCGTTCGGAAACATAACTTGTTCTTGGACGATTGCTCGTTGATCACCCGCACGAAATGCTGACAAGTGCAATTCGGGTCAAGGATTCGGTTCGGAAATCTTTCGTAGTGGTAGGTTTTGTGCATTTTGATTTGGAAAATGCAGTATTATGAGCGTAGGAACTACAATTTTTTATTTGTTTTTCGAAAAATAATTACCGAAGCTAGATTTTACGTTTGGAAACGTATATCGAACTTTCAATCAATTTTAAATGAAATGTCATTACTTAATGAAACTCTACTCCCCTCCCTTTGTTCCATACAGTGAACATCTCTATTTCCATAAGAATCCTATTTAACACTCCAATAAAACAACTACGTAGATAGTTTACTATCAGACTTAGGAAGGCTTGGGGAGTGGAGGATTTTATAGACAGAGCAAACCGCATCGAAATAATTCTATCATATTCCAGGGACCCAGACATATCTCTTCTCCCCTCGGAGACTATCCTTTTATTCGTTGGTCCATGGTCGTGAAGCTAGGACGGCACTATATTTTGACAGCGAAAGATGCGCCGCCTCGTGCGTCGAGTGTCCTCGTTCATTTCCCTTGTATGGATGCGTTCGTTTCCTCCGAGCGACGCCAGAAGGACTTTCCCTCGGAAATAATGTGTCTCCGAGCAGTCATAGAGGGAACAGAAGATTGTACCCGCATATTGTGCCATGATATACCGCACCACTTTCAAACGCATGAAATATTCAGTCGGTCGTCTTCGAGCAAATCTCGTCCAACCTCTATTGCATCCAGGAATCTTACTTCGCACTTTTTCTGCAGAATCATTGTTTTTTGCAGGATTTCTTTGCAGGATCATTGTTCCAGAATCGTTGAAGACTCGTAAATTTTACAGAATACACGTGTACCAACGTGTTCTGAGATTCGAGCGCATGTGTTAGTGGTACGAAGTCGTCAACGATCGAATTATTAGTTAACAAGTTTTCTTTTGCACCGCAGTTTTCAATCGTCCCACTTTTTCCAGGAACTTCGAGTCGAAGAAGTAGACGCGTTTATCATAAACACAAACGTTGTGGTAGTCGGGCCTCCCTCGCGAGGCGACCTGGCTGCGACCTCGTTACCAGCTTACGTGCCCTTAACGCCCTTATCTGGTCTAGTTGGATCATCTTCCACGCATTTATGCGGGAACTCTGCGCGTAGGCGAGCGAGGGGTGGCGTGCACCAAAGATCCTTTGATGTCTGGTGAGCCCGTAGCGGGCCAAAGTGCAAGCAAAAGCAGCAAAGGGAAGAAGAAAAAGATGAAGGAGCTGCAGAAAGAGAGAGAGAGAGCCCTTTCAACGAAGGCGTCGACACTCGACAACGAGTGCCAGACACAATTGTCACGAGGGGGTTTTACGGCACTTCGAACCTTTCCTCTTGGAACATGTACGATCACTAACTACGGAGACCGACGCGCTTATAGTCGGGTCAAAATCATCCGGACACTCACGATCGCTCGTCCAACTCTCAGCCAGACCAAGAACACCTCGTGCCTTCTGCATGAAATCTTCTAGACTCCTCTAGATCTCCTACCGCGACATTTTACGAAAATTTAGCCGAACCCTGTGCCATGGATGGAGTCTGGATAACTCCTGACGTACAGGGGATTTTGTCCCCCCTGTAGTAGAACTCTCGCTGTTACGGAACCCCTACCGCCTGCTGACACCCGGAAAACGTGCGAGATCAAAGATAAGGTACTAAGGAAACTCAGACAGCCAGTCGGCTCGGTGAACCTCGCACAGGGGTATCGATCAACGTCTAAGAGATGACACAAAGGTATGAAAGCCCTCTGGTGAGAATTCTGACGCGCACTTTCCTCTATTCTTCTCGGCTCTTTGATGCGCTACCAAACACGCTGCAAAGGGTTGGCTACTTTGCTAGAACAAAACAGGGGGCACGTTCTATTGCTTTGCGTGGTAAGGGCAACGATTCAGAATTCTGGGAAGGTTCAAAGACTGTCGAGGACGTAGTTGCAGGGACTTGCTGAAGGAGATGGGGTGACAATACGAGTCTGTGGAGCAAAGAAATTTTTCTTTATAATTAATAAGGCACGCGGAGGTGGCTGGATTTTCCATCAAAGTCTTCGATTCTTTGCAGCTTCCTATCACCGACGTTTGCAAGTCTGATTGTTTCGCGAGTTTAATATTTACTATTCAAACGAATGTGTCGATGGCTCATACTAACTAATCCAATGTTCTTTTCAACGCTCGTTCCAAAAATTTGTCAAGCATATGGTCCTTGATTAAGAGTAACCCGATAGGTTTCACTATTGCTGACTACATCGTAAACCCAAGCCGATATCGTTCGGAAGAATCATGTTCCTCGAACCCCCGAAACGAAGAATCCCTTCCCTCCCGATGACTTCGAACAAGAGTCAGGATCATCAATACTGGGAACATCTATAAAAGTGTCCTATTCACGGGGTACGAGGGTCCCGATTTTTACTGGCGATAATGCCAGCGTGGTTCCAACGATCGGGGCGTAATTATTTTCCAAGAGGTTCCTGCGGGGTATTCGGCGTCTTTTTTACGACAGACGCTGTGGTCCCCAGGTGGGAAGGATGAAAAGAGAGAGGGAAAGAGAGAGCTCGGTGGCTGTTGGAGCAGGCAAGCGCTGAGGTCGTGGGTATACGATATCTGATGCAGAAAACCGGTAAAGGCCGAAGGCCGATGGAACCAGAGGGCTGGGGGGATGGCGAAAGAAGGAGGAGGACCAAAAGCAAAGACACGATTGTGGGGCCACGGCACATTGTCTTCGGGTGACTTAAAAATCCAACTCGTGCCTCGTTAACCGTCCTATCTGATACAACGAGCATAGGCCCTCGAAGGGAGTACACGACGCGGGCCTTGCGTCCTTCTCCCTACGGCGCGATCTTTCCCCCTTCGTTCCTCCTTTTTTTTCCGTTTCGTCCTCCACCTTCGTTCAGCTTCGCCCACGTGACCTTGCGGCTTCTGAAAGTGAACTCTGCCACGAAGGGGGATTGCTTGGTAGCGTATCCTCGAATTGCCACGGTCAGCTTGGCGAACCTCGAGCTGTTCAGCGAACGTTTGCTACCCTACGCGAGTCGAACGTTCAACATGCTTTGAGGAGGGGATATTCTTTTTTTTTTTCTGAAACAAAAATAGATTTCTTGTCGATTAAAAAAGATTTCAAAATTGTCAAAGTTATACCTGTTTATATCACGGATTGTCTCGTTGTCTTCGAATCGAAGACGGTACGACGATCGATGTTCCTCGTTAGCAGAGCCTGCGAAAATTTTCTTGTTAACGAAGAACCGTTTGTTTTTTGTTCCAGGCCTCCAGGCGGAATTGTATTACGTGAGGGAGGGCGTTATAAACGAGTACGCAATTAAATTCGTCGTTCCAGTGCCGGCGCAAGTTCACAAGCTGCATTTCACTTGGGAAAATCTCGCTGGCAGGCCGGTAAGTTGTACAAAGAAGCGCAGGTTCTTTTCGATGCAAATCGTCGGAGGGAAAATAGGGGATGGGGGTGGGTGGAGGGTTGAAAAACGCGAGCGACTGTGGAACGGTAGGAAACAGGAAAACGGTAATGGTAAAGAGGCACCGTGGCTCCTTGAAGCGTCGCGTGTAGCAGCCGCGTCTTCCGCGTGCTTTATTCCTCATTTACGTTTCTTTGATTCCTCGCTGTGGACGGATCAAAGTCACCTGGATTCAAAGAAAGGTGAATTCGCTCGTTAACGAAGAAATCCGCGTCGTCTTCGCGCTATCTCGCAGACTGGGAATCCTTTTGCCGGATGAATCATCGCAGAGCCTTGTTCCCTGGTTCTTTGCGTCCCTTCGAGACGTATTTACTCGGATTATCGAGGCATGTCCGTCTGCCCGGTCCTTGATCTTTGAAACCTCGTTGGAAAATTTCATTAAAACTAACTCGGGTTTGTGATAAGCCACGCCGATGAAATCAGTGTTCTAGCAGTAGTACTTCGATATGGATATTCTCGAGAAGCACCTTACAAACAATATTTATTTTTGCATATAGAATCACCCCCTCGTCGGTTGTAGTTTCCGTTACGACGCAGACCTGTACATTTGACGGCTTCATCGTCCCTTCGGTTCTCGGCACGGAGCCAACACCGCATTTCCCTCGATATTCGTCACTTCGCCAATATGAATTTAAATTTCCCTACGACGAACTATCCTCGAGAGAATTTTCAATAACGAGTCGCGACTATCTTGCGATTTATTAACCGAGCCGCGGCGCTCGAGATAATACCGTGCTGACAGCGAGTGGGACGGTTGAAATGAACGAGGAGAGCACTTTATGAGAGATGTGATTTAATATGCAATATTGTAGAAACGTCTGCGCGGTGAAATTGCTGCAACCGTTGTGTGTAAAATTAATTTCCCTCGGTACGGACGGAACCGTTTCGTTCGAGTAATTTTTACGGAACACTCGTCATAACAAAACGTTGAATAAACTTTCTTTTCTGTACTGTGCTTTCGTGAAAATTCACATCGAATCGTTTTGGTTGAATATTCTACCTCATCGACCCAGTACTCCAACGTACCAATTGACCACTGTATTTTATCGACGCGTTGATGTACTTTTCATTCAGTCTTTCAATTATTTTCAAAATTGCCAGATGTTGAATTAGGGTCAATGTAATTTTTCCTAGTATCAGGCTCGGAACATCAAGTTTTCTCAAAATATGCTAACTAGATGCGACCAAACGGTAACTGAGAAGCAAAGAGGGAACAATTTGCAGCAGTATCCGTTGACGATGACGGTACAGTGACAAAGTGGCGGCGAAATGTGGGCAGAATGCGGCACGGTGTCGGATTGACTCGTCGACGATGTGCAGAAAAAAGGACAGAGCCGAGAGTAGGACAAAGTGGTCCAGCCACTTCTCCGCGGCTGTCTCGTTGGCAGGAGGAGGAAAAGGAGAGACAGAAGGCTGGAGACTGATGGCCAGCGTCGAGACATCCGTCACCTCCGCGACAAAACCGGGTGTCCCGAACGCTACTTAGGCGCACCAGTCTACCTGCCAATCAAACGGGCCACTTTTGAACTGCACGCATTGTTTCCCTCGACAAATTCGTTGCATGCTCTCGAGTTGATGTGCTGGCACGGGGATGGAGCGACAAATCTTTGGAGTTACTGTGCTATTTTCAATCACGCGATACAGTGAATCATTGGACATTTAATTCCCATTACCTTCACTTCTCTAACAGATACTTAATTAGAAATAATTTTTCACGTTGTTTCTATTATATTAATTCCTATTCCTACACTCAAACATCCCCTCTTCAGTGACAATGCTAGCTGAACCACCTTCGAAAAACTCCGAAAATCAGAATCCATCGCACGCGATACGTCCTGAAAAATTCACGGTAGGCATTCTCCTTTCAAAGCGCAAAATCCTAGACCGCCCGGGAGGCAAGAACCATAAAAATTCCTGACAGTTTAAATCGAACGGTTAGCCGGTTTACAGAGGCACTCATTGTCAGCGCGTAGTTGGCCGCTCGCGGTCATAAAAGACCGCAACGGTGAAGAGCGGTGCAGCGTAGAGTAGCGTTGTAGCGACAAGCCCAGGCAGGTTGACGAGGTGCCTTCTCCTCGGCTAGTTGGGGAACCGATCATCATCGCTGGTAATCAGCTGCGAGCTCCTCTTTCTTTGGTCTAGTCTCTCCTCTTCCCAATCCTCTTCGTCTCGTTCTTCCGCACGCTTTTCTCACTGTCCCTTTCTCTCTTCGTCGATTTGCCATCTCCAAGCTTCCTCCGCGCCATCTTCCTTCCCAGCATCTCTCGCCCGCGGTCCTCTAGATTCACTTTGCCCACCGTTGGGCGCAAATTGTCTTCCGAGAATGGTACGTTTCAGATTATAGAAAGGTTCAACGCTCGCGTGATTGCGAGCGAGCAGTAGCTGCCGCGTCCCTTTACGTCCTTCGATTTTGTTCCATTTGTTTTTCGTCGTTCCCGCCCCGCGTCGGTTTCGTGCTCCGAAAAAAATACCCCCGCACCACGCCACCGTTCACTTGTGTCTCCACCTTTGTTCTCGACACGTTCGTGCGGCCTGTTGTTCCTATGCAGATCGCCAGTTTTCAAGGATCCGAGTTTTTGGGCGCGCGTTTCTCGGCGGAAGCCTGCTGTCGAAGCACTCCGGGCGTTTTCTGAACTTTCAGGGTGGACGAGATCTGAGGATATGGAAGGTCCAAACGAGGTCCTTCTTGAAGGAAGGCCTCACCTGTAAAATTCACCCTCATAGCCCTAAGTCCACGAGTCCTGTAACAACGAAAGACGAAATTGTAAGTCTAACGAGGAATTCTCTGTTTTCAGTTACCCTACGCGATGACGGTGGACATCAGCAATCCGTCAGCGTTGAGCAGTTCCTTGAACATATCTCAGGCCGGGGAGATCCCCGTGGGTGGTCTCCAAACTTGGGCCTTGGCGTTGCATTGCGGACCGTACGACGCGGAAGTCGACCTGAGCCTTCGCATAAACGTCTCCTTGTCGAGACGGAACACGACGAGCCTGGACTTCAGACGGAAGAAAATATGCCTGAAGGATAAGAGCAACGTGGGCACGGAAGAGGTTCTCGTGGCTGCTTCCGGATCCACTTCCGGCGGGCAAGTGTTCTACGCTGCCATCGGCTGCGCCTGCGCCTTCATCGCTGCCATTTTCGTTCTGGTTATCGCTTACTACGTTCGCGATAAAAAGGCCAGGAGGCATCGCGACCCTCTTCAGTGAGTGACCTCTTTCTAATTCACTTGATACACGTCGTAAGGGTTTCGAGTGGGTTATTTCGGGTACAAAGACCGGGGTTCTTCGTTTTAATTTTATCTCAGATAAATAATTTAACACTAAAACTACCAAGTGGGTCAATTTAATTCGTTGCACTTTGAGCTTCTTTTTTTAAAGTCACTTCATTATTAACAGTGTTTCTATTTTTTATTTGTACAAAGTAAATATTCAGTTTTGACGGAAATGGTGTAATTTTTATTTCTGCAGGGAATCAAGAGGACTCAGTTCCGCGTGCAGTGTGGAAAGAAGCACAGGAGTCGGTCCTGCCCAGACATTTTTGTCTTCCGAAACTCCTCCGCCAGCGTCTGCAACTTCTACCTCCACTTACAGAAGATTGGACGATCGACCTAGCCGAGAACTGCACGAGAGAATCCAGGAAATCACCGTTCAGAGGTGATTAGAATGCTCGATCCTTATTTCTTGTTTTCACTTTTCCCATTTTATGCTGCCACATTGAATTCGTCATTTTGAATTTCCAAATTTCGAGTTCAGAAGTGGAATCACTAACACAATCACTAAAACTGAGATCATTAAAATTACTAAGATGATGAATTCAAAAAATAATATTACACGTAAACGATAAAATAATTGTAATAATCTACAATGCAACGGTACGTATACACTAACGTAATAAATTATAAGAAATAATATTCGAGTACCATAAAAAGTCTGAAAACACTTTAGAAGTGGAGCAAAATTGTGTAGCTGGAAGACGAGTAGAATCTAAAAATACCGTTACAAAAGTGTAGCTCAATTAGCGCGTCGAGGACGCAACGAATGCAGATGTGAAATTGGTTTTAACAAGCACCCTCTGGTATAATAGATGTATATAACTGGCTAGTGAATTCAGAAGCATTAAGTAACTCGAGTGTCACGATTCCGACGATTTTGCATCGCGAAGCTCTGGCACGCTTCAAAGATAGCCTCAGCCTCGTGTTTTCAGGTTAAGTGGATCGCTCTAGAAGCAGAATAAAAGAATCTTGACATCCTACGTGTTTGAGAGCGCCCGAACGGGCTAAAGAAACCGTTCAACGATCGATTGAGCAAAGAATTATCAAACGAACCCCTGGTGCTCTTAAAAGCGTTTGTGGAACGTCTTTCTTGTCCATTTTCATGCAGTTGGATTCAAAAGAAAAATCTGTTCATTTCCCTTCGATACTTAAATCAATTTAGAGACTCTGTATAAACAATTAATCAAATTTATGGAAGGCAAAAATGTTTAGGGAATAAAGAAGAAATAACTTTAGAGGGCAACATAGTGCAAACTAATAAATAATAGTAATGTTACAAGTGCCACATAAATTTTTTCACTTTCATTTATAATAATAAAACAAATTGCTCATCGACGATTGCACATCTGCGCTCGTTGCGGCCAAGCCCGATCGCGTTTCGTCCGAAATTTTAAGTGCGCGAACTGGTTCCGATGCTCGGGTATGCATCGACGGTTTCCATTCCAGTAATTAGGCTTCCCAGTTTGGGCTTCTCAGCAATTTCGTAAAACAGACTCCCCAAAGTTTGTACAGAATAATTGTCGGTTCGATCGATGCTGGGAGTCACGAATCTCGAGGCGATCTTGTTCCTTCACTTGTTACAGATGCAGGGTACGCCTTCTCAGCATCGAAATGGAAGGCACATTCGGTCGCGTGTACAGAGGCAGTTATCACGAGGAGGGCGCGTCTTCCCCCAGGGATGTCCTAGTGAAAACTGCTGCCGAGCATGCATCCCAGTCGCAAGTAAGTAATTTTTACTCCCCCCCCCCAATTAACCGAGCTTCCGTGATGCTTGTTAATTGCGTTACTCCAAGTACCTCATGAATTGGCTTGCAATTAGCTCCAACATCGTATGATCAAAGATTGGATATAAAGAAGACCCGTTGTAAATGTAAACTTGTTTAGGTGGCTCTTAACAAGACACTTTTCACTCTTTTAATAATCTTTTTAACGACACTGTCATCGACATTCTTTTCATTTCTGAATACTGTGACTGTAGAGCAGAATAAAAGTATTATTTTCGTGTCTCGAAGGGATGTCACGAAAGTCAACATATAACATTCGCAACAGTTGTTATCATATTGCACGCAACTGTTTCAATTTCCCTCGGAGTACACACTTTCACGTCTCTAAACGTGCTTTTCAATTTATCTGTGGAAGGTTGCCCTGCTTCTGCGCGAGGGTTTAGCGCTGTACGGTTTAAGTCATCCCGCGCTGCTCCCCGTTTTGGGTGTTTCCATCGAGGACAGAAGCGCGCCGTTCCTTTTGTACCCACACACCGGCTACAAGAACATGAAGAGGTTCTTGCTGAGGTGCAAGCTGAGCAGCGAGGGGCCACCGAGGGCTCTCACCACGCAAGAAGTCGTGGAAATGGCCCTTCAGGCTGCCAAAGGGGTCCAGTATCTTCACAGAAAGAGACTGGTGCACAGAGACCTGGCCGCCAGGAATTGCGTGTAAGTAGACGGAAGAATTAATTAATGCGAGCGCACCCGAAAATATTTTTCTTCTCAACTGGGAGAGAGGGTTCGAGAGCTTTTAACGGCGATTGGAGCAAATAGTTTCCACAATCATAATCGTTCGTTCGTTACTAGCTTCTTGTTACTAGCTTATTTTCATTCTTCTTATCATCGTCTTACATGACTCTTGTATTGTTTTAATATTGTTTGGAGTATCTCTTACTCCTCGTGTATTGGGCCCCGCTGGCCTCACGTCTAGCTCGGGTACCTCGGGGTTGCTAAGCCCGTACTGTAGCTACAAACACCGCTACAGCCCCTGAGGGTCCATAATCATAATCTAGCAATAAGAGGGCTACCGAGTCAATCGATTCTTGAACCTTGAACACCCTTCTGTCCATGACACGTATGCGCGTGACCGTGTCAAGTAACCTATGAGTACCCTCGTCTCTCCACAATGTCCGATTATGACAAGTTTAAGGGTTTCCACGAGGCTTTCTGTATAATCCAATCTTTTAACGAAGTCTTTAAATCTTCGATCCGAGTCTTAATTGTCCTCTTTTAATTCGAGCTCATATTCGATCACAGAAGGCACCTTTCGCAGGATGCTGAATATTTTAGCGAAGCATTAGTCGAAGCGCCCGTGAACCCGAGGTCGTTACGTTTCGTTAAGGAATTAATAGGCCGTGTGGCATTAATTAGCAATAAATAGTCGTGGCTCGAGACTGTTTAATTGCCAGCTCGCTACTGTTTCGGTCTCGCCAGAGTGATTTTAATGCTCCTCGTCCCGGCAGCTTCTTCCTTTTGTCGGATTTTTTTTGCATCGCCACAACCAGTCGACAAATTTAGACCCAGAGCATCGTGGTTATTGCGCGTAGGCTCCCCCCCTAACCGTCTGTTTAACGTTTATACGCCAGCCTCGGATCCGTCGTGTGATCTGTTTTGACGAACGATGTTACCGTTTTTTATTAGCGTGGACGATGATCTGAGGGTTCAAATCACGGACAACGCCCTGGCCAGAGACCTATTCCCCCAAGACTATCATTGTCTCGGCGACAACGAGAATCGTCCCATCAAGTGGCTGGCGATAGAGAGCCTGCTTAACAAGACATTCAGCACTGCCTCCGACGTGGTAAGTTGATCGTCTTAATTAAAATCGAAGCCCTTCCACCAGTGGCGTCCTTAGGGACGGTGCCACCTCCATCAACCCCTCGCAATTAGAGGTCGAAGATGAAGTTAAGAGGAAATGAATTTAACATTGTCTACGTTTAAATCTTAACTCCTCATAAGTTAGGTGGGTTAAAAACTACCCCACCTTTTGCTTAGCTTTAAAATTTTACTGTACAGCTTGAATTTTCTTTTCCTCTTATAATCGCGTGCTTGAAATAATTGAATTGCCTCACTGGTTTATCATCAACGCAGAAAGAGGTTCGATAAAATATCTTTTGGAAATTTTTCAGTGGGCATTCGGTGTGTTATTATGGGAATTGACGACGCTGGCGCAGCAGCCGTACGTGGAGGTGGATGCCTTCGAAATGGCTTCGTATCTCCGAGATGGATACAGATTGGCGCAACCGATCAATTGTCCGGACGAGTTATTCGCGGTGATGGCTTATTGCTGGGCGATGTCCGCCGACGAGAGGCCAACGTTCAGCCAATTGATCGTCTGCCTCCAGGATTTCCACACTCAGTTGACTAGATACGTTTAATTCAGAAACCGCGAAATCCTCCGCAGCCAGGCCCCTCCCCCCAAAAACAAAACGAACCCCCTCTCCTTTCCCATCGACTGATAGAATCCTGGCTGCAACTTGTACGAAAAATGCGTGGCTCGTTTCAGAGACGTGAGAAAAAGAAAATGGACGCAACGCGCCGGAAGCACGTGTATATAATAGTAGTACTTAAAAGTTAATGGTAAAAGTCGGCGAAGGAAAGTCGAGTAAATATCTGCGGCTGTAGAAACGTAGCTGTATATGTATTCCAATGAGAAATCGTTCTTGTCGGGGAGATTGCATGCAATCCGCGGATACTAGCTTGTCCGACAAGACGTCGAGTAGAAGCGGATGACATGTAACGCGTGTTGTATTTGTAATAGAGGGCAGCAAAGTGTAACGGTAGAAATCGACGTGTATATCGTACGATCTGTTCTCAATTTAAACGTTAAGACTGAATCCAATGTTCACCGAGCGATACCGTGTTCACAGTTTATCTATAAGGTAGCTGAATATTTCCCTTCCCAAAAGAAACTGCCAAATTACGTCAGGAACGAGCGTCGCGACAGTTTCAGCGCACAACGAGCTCGCGAAATAGTGGCTCCACCGGCGCTGGAACTGTCGTGGCCCTCGATCCTGCTCTACGTCATCGTAAACTGCCAATCTCATATTCAGGAAGCCGTGTAATCGGACGAGAATGTCCCCTGATAAAATTCGAACGACGTGATACGCGCTTCGCTTGCCACGTGAGTGTTTCGAGTGTGCCAATATCCCTTTTTGTATTTTTGTACATATTCACCGTGCGTATGTACTGCACGGAGCTGTAAAGAATGCCTCTGAGTGATGCGCGCCAGAAATGTTATCGAAGGGCCCCTTTGTTGCTACGAATCATTGAAATTGTGACTCGTTACACTTGCTTGGTGTCTTACCTATACACTGTTCAGAGGTATGGCATATAGAGCTCTTTTTTTTTTAGTTATTAGTTTGTTAAGAGTGTCTAAATTATTTAAAAGGCGCCCAAGGTTTAGAGAAGAAACATTTTATTTTTCCACTATAAATATTTATAGTTGAATCGACTATTAATGCTTGCTAGCGACTAGTCCCGGACCCGCTAGAGCTTACTTAGTAATTAAATATTCATAAAGAATTTAACGGCCCTTTGTTGCTCCTCTGTTAATTATTTCTAAGCACTGAAGTACACGGTTTTCGTCCAATTTGACGCTATCCTTGCCATTAATTTAGCATTACTAGTATCTAAGTCGTGATATCCGAAAATGGTACCAGAATAATTGGACCTACACCATCAATTATCTATTAAGACAATGGACTTGCCAAAACGACAAATTAATCCTGCACGATAACATCTAATTACTCGGAGAGAACAAGACAGAGTTCCCACGGGAATTTCGGAAAGCTTCCAAAGCCTAAATCTAAATTTCATCCAGGGGCGTTCTCTTCAGCTTTCCCGGTACATGCGCGCTAGCTATAAATATAGAGTGCCGCGCCTGGCTCGCCGAGATCTGTGTACATAAGCGAATGAGATGCGACGTGGTCGACGGACTACATAAATGTACAAATCGCGGGCGTTACGAGCACAATAAACTGATTGATACACGATGTTATTGTTCCTTGCTCTCATCTGTGTTTATCGATAACACGCGTAAAGCTCTATTCGTCCCTTTTCATCCGCCAAGGCTAACCGACCCCTTCGACCCGCTATTTCTGGAGATTCCTTCGTCATCGAGCCAACCGAAACCCAAGGGGAAGAAGGAAAGGGACGCGAACGACGAAAGAGTTTTTGTTTTCTCGGAAATCGTTCATCAAAGCGTAAGATATCGTCTCGCAAACGACTCCTGTAATTCGTGAGCCGTAGGGGGAACGTCGGGTGACAAAATTAATGGGGCCCTCTGCTGTCTTGTTTAAAATGACGGATGAACCCCCGTGTCTAATTCTCCGTCATCTCCAGTCGGCTCTGTTTCGCGTGTAATCGGATACAAGGGAAGAACTGGTTCTCACGGAATTTTCGAATTATCCCTTTCCACCTTCTTTTACTAATTTTTTTCAAGGGACGCTATGCTTTAATAGTAAAAGCCTGACTTTCGGTAATACAATATCATAAATCTAAAAAAAATGTCTACATTAAAATTTCTAGCTGCTAAATAACCAATTACTTTTACTCTAAACAATACTTGAACGCCAAAGATAAATCCAAGTAAGTACAGCATACGCATATATTCAATGTTTATGTAAATGTCCATAAAATGCTTGAATACTCCTAGCTTCAATTTAAAATATCTTACTCTGTGCGACGAAGCACTGAAAACTTTCTTCAGAAAACTAATTATATACAGGATACTTTGTTCATTAACGGATCACTACTACCAGCCACGGCTCTATGATGTTATCCTTGCTAATTTCAATCTAATCTCACTTTACACTTTATACTTTACAAGTTCGCAGCCATTAGCTCGCTATTACTCGAGACGGAAGATTTTTTGAACAATCTTTCGTTGCGAGTAATACCGATTACCAGGTCTCACCACGTGGAGGTTGCTGCGACTGGAGACCCGAAGACAGAAGGAATCAAAGTTCCTTCGATCTCCCTCTATATAGAGTATACATACATAGATGCATACTCTACGTAGAGTCAACGAGCTTAATACTAAGTACGAAACCATGGAAATCAAAGAAAACAAAGTCCCTTTGATTTCCAAAGTCTATGTCTGACTCTGCCAAATAATTAATTGAAGTAAATGGAAGCTACATGAAAATCGCGACACGACGCGACCGTGTAACGGACTTACTGAGTCAGTCCCGTTTCTTCTTGATGGATCTGACTCGAGAGAAAGACGACCGACACATCGCTAACACTTTTATTAATAGACAATTCTTTCTTTTTAGCTATAAGTCGGTACTCATCGAGTGAAGTGACCAACGAATGAAGCGTTTTCGAACACATATTACAAAGTCTTCAAGTGTTTCTTCGTTATTCGCGGTTTTCTTACCAAACCTATTATTTGCTTGTTAAAACACAATATTGTAACGACCTTCTAACGCAATGTTGGGTGATTTACGTAACACGATTTCCTCCAGATGACGGATAATTCATCGCATCACGCAGGTCCTCTTGTAATTACATGGTTACACTTCCAACGATGACTCGAAAGTATAGTCTTCGCGTTACGAGCAGACAGTTAACACCTTGCGTTGACAGATTATCTTTAAGCATAACCGAAGAATTTTAATCGAATCAATTTCTTTATGACTGTTCCCTCATTATCGTACTCTTAATCCTCGAGACGCTTGTGACCCTTGTGTCACCACTGATTCTACAACGCGTGATTAAAAAGAAAGCTTCCATTGTCGATTCGTGTGTTATTAAATTTGGATTAAATCGGAGCAATGATTAAGCAATCGATTATTGCATAAGGGTGGATGCAACGAGGGTTTTAATGAATTTCAATGAGCTTCCACGACCCTCCGTTTGCATAGAGGCTTAGCGAAACGTTAAGCGTAAACGGGGAGCCATTGAAAATTGCTTCAACCCCTGTCTACTAACTGAGATCGCGTTCGTAACAGGGTGCATTTCATAGTAGTCATTCTTTGTTTCACGCCTCGAAAGAGCAACGTGACATCAACCGCTGGTCTTATGAGATTTTCTCTCAATTCGTTCGCGGGATTCCCTTTTCAGCTGGAGCAATTTCGCGCGTCTTCTTGCTTTCATTTCGTACTGCAAAGAGCCCTCAGTAATTGACACTTAACCCTACTCGACAACGAGGATCACATAGTCCGGTGGCGTTCATTATTTCAATTTTTAGTCGTAATTCTTTTGTCGTGAAGTGTTCTTGAAATTAATTATTATATGTAGAAAATAATTCTCACAGAAACTCTAACTTTTCTAACCAAAACGAATTCTAATATCCAAATGTTCAATATCTGAAATCGTGTCCTCGTGACTCGAGACACCAAGAGACTTCAGGAAGCAATTAAGACCAGCGATTGGTATCGGTGCCTCCAATCTGGTATTTTCCCATCGAATCCCCTCTTTTTTACATTTTCGTGTCTTTTATCGCAAAGGCCACTGTTATTTAGTTACGCGTGCGCCAGCAATCATTACCATCGCGATACTATAGACATCCTGTTAGGATACTTATCCCTTCCTCGATGGCGTCTTCCGTCCACTCGAGGTTCTTCGGCGAAAAAAGACAATACCAGTTGAACAATGGAGAATCGTGCTGGAAGAATCGTTCTCGTTCTTTGTGTGACACTTGCAACGGGAAATTATGCATCGAGCGCGGAAGTTTCCTCGATGATCGATTTTCGCTCGCAAGAGGATGACCGTGGATCGAACGACTCCGATCCTAAGCCCGTCGTCGGTCTAAACGAAGTCGACGAAGGGGATAATGATTTTCGTAAACCTGACGAGTCGAGGAAACCGAAGTATGATTCTATACGAGTGAGTAATTTTCTTCCGACTGAAAATATATCCTTGTGGATATAGTAAATAAATTGGAATGAATTATCTGTGATTTTATACAAAAAAGCAAATCGTTTGGTATATGTTATTATGTAATATTTGTAACTTCGTTTATAACTTCATTACGTTATATTATTCTCGTTTTAATATACTTATTACGCTTTACTGCATTTAATATTGTAACGAATACAATTTTTTTTAGGACGATTCAACGAAACGACCAGACGTTCTCGATAACATTCAAATCGTCGTCAATGGAAAAGCAGTGGGATCGAACGTCGACGAGTGCCGAAGTGGCGTTTGCAAGGTGTCCGTGTCGTCCAACCGAGATAAAGATGGGAACATCGTAACGGACGTGCATCTCAGGATAATAACGAAAGTCGAGCCCGATCCTAAGATCAACGACATTCCAGTAATCGATGGGATCCATGGCGTGCATTCTCCACATTTTAATTCTGGTTTTCGCCCTTCGAACTCTTTTCATTCGCCAACCCATAGATACGACAATGTTCCACAGGTAAACATTACCGTTTCTAATTAAATATCTTTTAATTATTATCCATCTGATATTAAACTCTATTCTTTATTAAATCATTTGCAAAATTTAAACTATATTTAAGTCACTTGAAAGCGGTGTCGCCTGCAATTCGTGTCGACGCTCGTAACCAAGAAAGTGGACTTGATGAGTTTAAATTGACCAAAACGCGTTGCAGATTCAAACTCGTTATCATGGCGGTGAACCTTGGTATCAGGGTCCAAGGAATTTCCAAAGGCCTCAAATTGTCTGGCGCTCTCATCATCCGGGGGAATCCGCGAGCAGACGATTCCCAAGCTATGGCGGACGGTCGTTCGGTAAACCGGTCGTGGACGATAAAATCGAACCGCCGCTTAGCAAGACCCAAGGCAGCGACGAATGAAAGGCATCGATTCGCGTTTTATCCATTCTGTTTCAATTATTTGTTATAGAGTTCAATAAATATACAAGCATTATCGAACAATCGTATATTTCATTTTCGTTTCACAAGAAGGATATTTCAAAGGAAAACGCGAAGAATTGTACGATCCCAATATTAAATTAGCCAGATAAATCGATAGAATTTACGATTCAAATTTGAGATAATCTAACGGTCACTTAACCGATGGCGATAGTTCTTTCAGTTATCGAGGTACGCAACGATTCTTCTTACGTAGATGGCGAGCTGAATCGTTCTTATTAAATACATCGAGTATTTCTATGGCATTTGGGTAAGTATATTTCATAAGTAAAGGATTAAGAATATTGTCTATAAACCTGAGTTACAGATGATCTTGGTGTAAAAAGGAAAAAGAAAATAAGGAGAAGAAACGCGACGCTTGGTCGCAGCCGTTGTTATAGGTATAGCTCCCATCGATGGTGAAACCTTTTAGTTTGTGATGGTGCGGAACTTGACTTTTCCGTTGTCGTCGACACCGGTCGTCGATGTCCTGTGGGAAATTGTTTTGCCATCAGGGCCAGTCATGCTATTGGAACTGGAACTGGAGAACACTGCGACTCTGCCTCCAGACGGGGCTGGAATCTCCTCGGCGAATCTCGACTCTACACCGGGAACTGCCTGCAAAGTTATGAATAAAACATGGCAAAAATATAATCGTTAGAGGATAAGTGGTATAAAAATGTAATACATTCATGGTGTTTGATGTTAAACAATTAAGGGGACAAGCTACCTTAAGAATCAAAATAATTTTTATTTAGATTTTCTGAACAACTTAGCGAGTCTCTCATCTCAAAGTTTGACATAACATTCTTGAAATATGTATCTTTCGATAAATGCAAAATATAACTTCACTCTTTGATTTTGAAGTTAGGTACACTGTGTACCATCAGAACTTACCGGATTGACGGCCCCATACTGGAAGCCACCACGTGGTCCTAAACTGATCCCAGAAACTGCACTGTGTGCGTCCGGAGCGCTGTTGATCCGATTAGCTGTCTCTTGGAACATCCTATATATACTATCATAATTTTCATCAAAGAAATCATTATTTGT
This sequence comes from Hylaeus anthracinus, assembly GCF_026225885.1. Taxonomy (NCBI): domain Eukaryota; kingdom Metazoa; phylum Arthropoda; class Insecta; order Hymenoptera; family Colletidae; genus Hylaeus; species Hylaeus anthracinus. The sequence goes on along the minus strand of NW_026535322.1, from coordinate 5,176,405 downwards.
TCTGCGCAATATTTATTCAAAATACTTATGCAGGACAATTTATGCATTAACTATGTATCGATGAAAAATTGATTTCACGTAACTGGGGACTATTTTTAAGCGAGGTATGGTCAAGTTGCTTGCAGCCCTTTTTCAGTTAAAAGCACTAACGATATTCTATTAAAAGAAAAAAAGAATTAAAAATACATCTATCCAAGGTTTTGTACGTACGCTTCGTTCTGTGCTTGAATTTGAGCCTGTTGTTTGCGGAAAAATTCCTGTTGTTGTTGGAATTGATCTTGGAGTCGTTTGAAATGGTCCTGCATTTGATTTTCGAAATTACCGGGGAACGCGAAGTTGGAAAATGGCAGGGCTGTAAATAGTAGAAAACGAAATATTGTCACGAATATTTCGAAAATCTGCAAGCGTGTAGGCACACAAATCATCGTGAAAAATTGTGTGCATCTGCTTTCCTAGACCTACGCGCGTGAAGTGTGCGGAAGGTAATTAAAATATCGCAAGAAAATTTTTCGTATCTTTAAGAAATAATAAAAACCAATTTTTGTATACTCCAGTAAATTCGTTTTCCATTGTTTGAAATTCTCTGTTTGGCGAAACTACCAGCGATCACTTTCAAAGCAGACCAACAAGCACAACCTATAGACATATCCATGTCCCCAGAAACCTTTCTGCGATTTCTAGAAACACACATACGTTCCCAAGTTCTGATTCGAAACAAATCACAACTACTCGGAGCGAAATCTCGATAAATCTTATTCCCACGAAAAGGATGATCTACATCTTCCTCCCCTCAACGCCAATACACCCCTAAAACGCAGCTCGGTACAGCGCATGCATGCATAATTCGTCCCATAATCTCCAGGACGCGACCGTCGAGTTCAAGTTCGCCAGCTCGATGGATATTACCTCCGCTGCTTCCCCAGTCAGGGTAGGAGTTTGGATAACCGGGCGCTTGGCCTCCGTCGTCGACGAACGATCCACGGCTTCCAACCGACGGTTGCCCGTAGCCGAAGGAGCCAGCCGACGCTCCTGCGAACGACGACGACGCGCCGCCTCCGTTGCTGGTCGACGTCCACGCGAGGTTGTTGTTGTTAGCACCTGGTATAGAGTTGAAAGTAGGATCACCGTAGGGGGTGTAAGGCGCAGAGTAGTCCGGGATAAAGCTTGGCATGAAGAACGCGGGGTTTGGGAAGGGTGAGTACGAGGGAAATGCGGGATTTCCCCCAGCCTGGCTTGGTGTCGCGGCAGCCTCTGGGTTGGGCTTCGTTTCGGGCTGCTGAGGCTGTTCCTCGGACGGATCGATGCGAGAGCCGATGGCTGGCGACGGTTTGGTTGATTTTCCAGGATTCGTTGGCTTCTTCGTGGTCGTGTCCTTCTCCGGGGTAGTGGAAGCAGGCTTGGCAGTCGTAGATGGCGGCTCCGTCGTCGCGGGATCAGGTGTCGGACTCGGTTTGATTGTCGTCGAACGCGATCCAGGCGTGGGAGCGGTCTCGGTTGATGGATCTGGTTTGTTCGTGGTGGTAGGACTTGTGCCGCGTGTAGTGGAGGGATCTGCGGTGGACGTGGGTGTAGCGGTGTTTTCGGTAGTGCTCGAATCGACGGACTCCCGTTTCGCTCTCGGCATTCCGACGAATTCCATGCCGCGTGGTTTATCGCTTTCTTGCAATCCATCTTCGCCGATGAAAAGAAACAAAATACCAACGTTCGTGGCGTTAACTGTTCCCAGGGGAAACGTGGCGCTAGCTACTTGCGGTCCATGCGTGCTAGAGACGGTTTGTTACTGGGTGGAGCATGCTTTTCTAGCTGGTTTGCGAGTGCCTCCGGCTGAGGCAGTTCCCTCGCCCCAGTCTCATGCGTGGTGTAAGATAGTAATTTCGACGTACACAGGTGTTAACATGCATTCGTGTTTTCCTTTCCGTTGGGAAGGTTCGATCCGGCGGGTTGCTCGAACCGCGTAGCAATTTGTTACTTTGTCTGCAGCCGACAGGATGTACACGGCTGACGAGCACAACACAAACATGCAGGAAATGCTTCGGGTGATAATTTCACAGATCCGACCGAGAACTTCCGAATTGTTCGTTCGGGGAACCCAACGATGTATACCTCGATTACTACACGCGGGACTCGTGATATTTATGAATAAAGAATTTTTAATTGGCTTTCTTCTGGTTTCATTATAATCAAATAATTGGAACGCACTATTGTAACGTTGCAGGAATATTGCCAATATTACAAGAATATTTCAGCAACGTTGCAACATTGTATTTTCCGTTTGAAGAAAAAAATAACGAGTGAAAAACATCATTAAATTCAACCTCGATCCATCGGAACAACAAATCAGACAAGTATAACGACACCAGAGAAATATCTCTTATAAAATCATGTCGAGTGGATACTAAAAGGTGTCTCCAAATGGTTCATGCTTATCTCAGAGACTGAAACCTGAAATACAGAAATATGTGAAGTCACCCGAAGGTCGACGAGTCTATAGCTGAATTTTTTCTTCCGTCAACTGCGACAGCGTAGCAAGCAAAGACCATCCCATTTAGGTTCTACAGAGTGAAATTATTTCGTTTAAAACGAACGAAAGTAGATAGTTTCGAATTTTAATTATGACTATCTTTGAAATACTTTATAAATTAAATGCAAACGCGCGTTGAACATTTTTTGAACAAATTAATCTCTCTCAAATACCGTGACCCGTAACCGTTACTGCGTCTGAGTAATTCAATTTTTAAATTAGTTTATATTCAAATCAGTATATACTGCTTGGAAGACTATGGAATTATCAAGAGAATTAAAGTCCTTCCTTTTTGTCGCGGAGCATGAAGCGCGAGATAAAAGCCAAGCAAGTGGAAAGAAAGTATCTTGTTAGAGGTTAAGGTAGAAACGAAATAAGGTCAAGGTTCGGAAGCGGCGCGACGAATTATCATCGCTACATGCGTGACCACATGCATAAAGTTTACATACACAGACGTGAGTGCACTGTAGGAGTGACGGTTAATGTTTAAACGCGCGATATTATCGATTATTGATTTGCCGCTCGTACATCGCGCACCCATAGGCGTGTTATACGTACAAATACCGTTTCCGAAACGCACACGTTCCTGGAAATGGCTGATTTTATCGTCCAACGAGCGCGAAGCCACAACGGCACAATCGGTCGAAAATTTATTAACATTTCTCTGTCAACGTTTCGCAATTATTCGGAAATTTCTGAATCCCGTTGCGAGTCCGGTTCAAATCTACGACGCGAAACGTTGCGCAACTTATTGTCGGATTCGATTTTTATTTTCCTCGACTTACGCAACGGGAGACGATTCTTTTTCAGATATTCGACGACACCTTCGAAACCGTCGAGCGATTCTACGAACTGTATGCGTATACAGAGAGCACGGCGAAACGTGTTAAACGAGGGAGTGCAATTGCAAACAATAGCCCGGAAACTTACAAAGTGTGGCGTCAGGATTATATTTAAAACGATTCGGGATCGAGGAGTAAGTCAAATAGTATTCAAACAGCCAAGTGGACCTTCGAATAGTATTTGAGTAATAAAATGTACACTCGACTGGTATTCAAACAGTGAAGTATACTTTCGAATGATATTCAAATAGTAAACTTTATTGTCGAGTCTTTAGACAGTCAGATACGTATTCAAGTAGTACTCGAGTAGTAATTAAGTAGTAGGCATAGAATATCCGGTCAGTCAAGTAAACATTCAAATAGTATTCTAGTAATCAACTTCATCATCGAGTAGTATTCGAATAATCAAGTACACATTCGAATATTATTCAAGTCATCAATTCCACATTTGAGTAATGTCCAAACAGTCAAGTACATATTCGAATAATCAACTCCGCACTCAAGTAGCATCCGACCAATCAAGTACATGTTCGAATAGTGTTCGAATTACCCACGTTCACCGAATCGAATCACGGAAGCGTGCGAATAATCGAATAAAAAAAATCGGCGAGTGCTAAATCCCCCACACAAAAAGAAGAGTGCATCGTTCAAGTGCAACAAATTCGTGCATATTCGCGTGCTAATAGAGACTCCGGCGTATCCGTGATAGTTATAACGCTACTACGCAGCCGTGTGTTCGGTGTGTTTACTCGACCGAGTACTCACTTCTGCGCATCCTGTGAAGTGGTTCCGCCAAAGATCCTACGATGCCTAATAGCACCAGCAGTGTCACGATCTTTATATCCATGTGAACTTGATTAATGGTTGACAATTAATAATCGATAATTAATAATCAAGAGTGGACGTGTACGATGTTGATTATCACTACCGAACTCACGAATGATCTTGTCGTTGGTGGAGTTTGCACGAGAATGACTGACTCAATCGCCGTCTCCGTCATCTTATATAGTCTTGGCTCGTCGCTGCTTCCTCACCTCTGTTCGCTTCCGTACTTTCCACGTGCGAAAACTTGCACGCCGACGTGAAATCGAAAAGCCTATTTTGCAATTTGTTTCGCGATCTGTGGACGATCCTCTTTCTTATTATTATTCATAATACTTTGGGCCCTATGCATTTCAAGTACGCCTCCAGGGCATGGTCTGGTTCAGGTAATTGCTCGTGCCACTTAGAGGTCTTTGGACAGCTGCTCTTGGGTCGGATCGTAATTTTTGTTTTCTGTTTCGAATGAGTAAGATTGAATTTTAATGTACCTTCTTCATGCGTAAGGTACGAGTCTCTCGGAAGTCAAATTGTTTAATTTCAATAATATTCAGGAAATGTTAACTCGGTGTTTGTATCGTTTCTTTCTAAAATTTATTTAACGAAACGTTCTACGTCTATAACATTTTCTGTGCGAGGGAATAATTATTTCCACAGAACTTTTTAAACGTAAACGTAATAACAAAAGTGAAAAATTGATCATTTAAAAAAAATTGAGGTTAATAGGTCCCCCATTAGGTTATAAAAAAATTCTGAGAACCAGTTCGAAGAACAAACTGTCAAAGAAGCTAATTTTCTTGAACTAATTTTTAAACGGAACACTGATGTCATATTAATTATCTATTCGATCGGTTGTCTTCGTTCTCGCAGTCATATTATAATACCAGCCTACAGGTAGCTTCGGTTATCCGATCAGCAAGTTCGATGGATGTTAATGAGACACTTGTCGATTATAATTGCTATTTCATCTGTATGTTCTTGTAATTTAATTTTGGTGTAGCTTGTTCGTGATTTGCTACAATTGTTTCCATCGAAAGATCGATCGGACACTTCGCGCAGTCATGCGATTGGATCGTATTGATCTGATCTACTTGACTCTTTACACTCGCTGAATCAGTCCAAACAAAAACACTGATTTAAATTAACCTTGTACGACAAACTGCTGATTGAAGTGCGGATTTTATGTATTCGTGGAATTTATTTTCCGTGTGTGAGTATGTAAGATGTATGTTAGATGTGTGCAGGACATTGTTTGCCAATTAATACAACATATATATATTCATGAATTTTTATAAAGGTTAATTTAATATTAATATTTATAGATTGTCAACAAGTAGTCGTGCGACTGAATAGCGCAGAAGTACAAATTAAACCAAGTATTTCCCACTTCCTCTTGCCCATTAGAAAACCAAAAGGAAAAAACCGTTACGCGCAGTGAACACATGCTCACTAGAAAATTATCCGAATGAAAGAGTTGTTAAATTCCCATTGAAGACGTGTTTACCGTGCATACTTGCGTTTTTTTTCGTTTGCGTTTCCAATACACGAGAGACACAAGGAAATCGAGCTCACTGTTGAATAAATAATTGTGTAAATGTTTTTTTTTTTTGTGCACAACTAGTGTACATACTTTGAATTCCGTTTATACGTTTCTTAATTTCATGACAATTTTTGAACAATTTATGAAGGTGAGATTTTTCAGGTACTTCTTCAATCTATATTAATATGTTACTATTTAATACTTTTTCTTAAAATACTTGTTCACTCAGTTTTTTATCTATTTCTACAAAGGACTGCTAAGAATTAATACCAACTTTACATGCAACCTAAATAAATTAGTTCGATTTAAAATTTATAAATTTCGAATCGTTTCTAACGAATTTGGTGCAAGATCAGCGATTCGCATTGACTTTGCACAATGATCTAATAACCTTGCTATCGTTACGTCTTATGAGCTAGAAGTTCTCATTCTTATCGTTGTATTTAGTGCAATTCTCGCATCGTTGTCACGATAACCTCGCGATATTAAGGAGAAAAAATATAAACGAATAGTAGGGGAAAATTTATAATTATTCAATTGTTTTGTTATCAATTAAGTTTAAAAATCTTTCAGTTTCTGTTTGTTCCAAATTACGTAAATACACGTCCCTTAATTATAGCGAGGTAGTATTATTTACCTTTCTGTCTTCAGGTTTTAAATTCTATCTACAGTAAAACCTTGATTATTGCAGGAATCGGGGATGAAAAATCCTCCATTAATCGAGGTCTTCGCAATTACCAAACAAATTATGAATCTTTTTATAATTCAACATGGCTGGTTGCGTAACAATACGTTTTATAAATATTATTCAAAAAGTTAGATTCGCGAAATGACAGACGCATAAAAATGTCAGTCAATCAAGAGTCCCGTTTAGTCCTCTTGGGAATATAAATCATTGCTTGCGTCACCGTATTCGACGCCATTAAGGCATCATTCGGTCCAACCAGAAGTTCAGTCGTCTCTTTTCCTGGTTCCTTTTATTTGGTGGCATGCCAATGACAAAACCATTCAAAATCTCTCCCAGATGAACACGGTTGGAGGCCGAATACAAAATAAAACGTAAACAAACTCATTTCCATGTCTTTTTCCTCTTTCGTGGGACAAGATGTAATAGTCGAAACGTTTTAAATAAATTAACGGTTGATTTTTTGGACCGGAAACTTCTAGTTTCTATTTTCAATTATATAAAATAAGAGAAACGTCGTTTACGCTTTCACACTTTTCGTAAATCTCTTTCTGGAGACGCAGAATAAATTATTCAAATGTTACGAAGTATGAATTAATTTTGTATTCGTTGTTACCGGCGCGGAGCCGCGCTTCTGGGATAAATAATAATCGGTGCTTCGAAACGTAATTGTTCCCACATCCTGCTTCGAGTGGCTATCGATCAAGGATAGATTGTGTCTGTTCGTCTTCCTTTTTCTTCATCGAAAAACCAAGACGAGCAGGAATCACTCGAACGATTCGATCGATGAAACGATTAATTATTGGGTAGCAAGTAACAAATTGATACCTTTTGCATTCACGTTCGCAGAATCGTTAATGGAACGAAATATTGTTGCACAATTTCCGTGAAAATAAACATTCATTGAAATTGAAGGAATGTATATCGGGAAATGCACATATACACAGAAATTTACTCGAATCAAATCCAACTGTTTCATTTTATTACACTTTGGGATATTGTACAGAAATATTTTTGAACTGATATTGGAACGACTTTATCTCTGATAAACTTTCTCATTTTTTTTTTTAAATGCCATAAACGTGTTCGACATTGGTAAACATTTTCCTCTGGGAACATTGAAATGGTTGCAGTTCCATTAATTTCGAGTAAGCAGTTCGATTCGCAGCAGCTCGAATCAAAACATACGGTTTACGTAAATCCTTGGTCGAGCTGGTGCTAGATAGATTTGTTGCCTCTAAACGGCCGAATGACGCTGCTGGGGAATACCCAATCGCGAAAGTTGATTACCTTCTGCGTATTAATTCCCGGTGGCGTTGGACGGCCGCTCGTTCCATTCCTCGGAGGCGTCCATTGTATACGAGGTACATCTGCCTCTCGGGTTCAATGTCAAGTAGGGTAACCTACCTGTGGCCTAGGTACGTGAATCGCGACGCCACGTCTACGTGTGCTCTTTCTTTAACGCCGCCTACAACGATGCGCTCACCTTCGTGGTGGGATCGGCAGACTTTTTATCGCTGGAGCATCGTTAGATGAACTCCGATCGAAATTGGATCTGGGGCTGTTCGAGTACAGTTTAAATACATTGTATTTATGTGCGTTGCTACTTGAATATTAAATTCGCATATTAAATTCGAATACTGCTACTCTGATACTCTTACTCGAAATGTACTAATCTAATATTCCCACTCGAATGTCGCTATCCAAATATTTTCCTTCGAGTGTCGTTATTCAAACATTCTCATACAAAATATTTTCTATGATTAGCATCGATAGTGAGTCACGCGATACGATCGCGCAATATTTCTCTGTTGATTGATACCGAAAAACTGTTCAACGTCATCTATATAATCTACTATGACATAAATGTTGTTGCAAGTGCAACGGTGCGCTCGAAGTGCAAGTGCGCACGAAACTAAAACATTGAATGCATTCAACAAAATTCACGACACGAAGAAATTTCCGTTTGAAGGACGAGCTGCGTTTGCAGGTCTGGTGAAAGCTGCCATGTATGCCAGGGCATAATTATGACCTTATCTTTAATGGACCTTAATATGCAAGCGTTGAAAGCTAGGACGTACCGTGATATACAAATTTAATTACACAAATTTTACGGATAATTAACCTTGAACAAAAAAAAAAAAAAAAAAAAAAAAACAAAAAAAAAACAGTATTTCAGGATGACGTTGCAGTTGTCCGGGCATGACAATCGATAAACTTCAGATTTAATCGAAGTCTAGGGTTTTTCCCATCTCTGACCGATACTGCGTTTCAGGACAGTTAGCCTAAGTAAGTTAGATATACGGGACTAGGTTCCTACGGTCGTCTGGAGACTTTTACGACACCGCGGAACCACGAGGGAAAACAATGCCCACCAGGTATGTTCTCGAATAGATAACGGCCAGTCAGAAATCCTCGTTACCTGGGCTCCTAATGGGTTCGACGTTATTGGAACCATGGTGTTGCAAAGGTATATAAATTGGTCATTTAGAGGGTAGAAGCTTCAGTAAGGGTTTGGTTGTTATGCGACGAGGAACGGAAAGACTTCGAATTCATCATGCCGAGAGTGACAGTTCTTCTATTGGTTTTTATCGCGCTACAGGGCTATGTTGAAGGTAATTTTCTTAATATTAAACCCGTCTTCCATTTATTCTTAGTAGATTCAATTGTAATATCGATTTCGGGGTGCGTATTGTACGTCAAATTTCTTTTAATTTATATTTTTATACGATACAAGTATCGCGACGTGCCAAGAACATTAAAATACACCTAATTATAACCGTCGGATAGTTTGACACCGTAATATTCAACGATGCAACCGATAACAATGAGTAACGCGTGTTTTTCAAGAACGGCACCCATGAATCATTCGCGTGGCTGGCTAAAAACCAAGAAACACGTTTACATCACCTAATAAGTAAATGTAAAATCGATTATGTTATGATCGATCGTATATTCCAATGATTAAGTGCCGCGATATGTCTGCTCGACCGACAGTTCGTGGATATTTAATGACGCACGTGTAACTTTGACAGGCCTCGGGTCACATCTGTCGCCAGTGGCGTATTACATTGTTTTTTTTTTTTTTAATTGATTTTTGGCGAATTGTTGCTCAGTGATTAGTCATAAAAGTCGATTTCTTCACGACGGTTAATATATAATAGCAATCCAATCCAATTTGTCAAAAATAGTTTTCAGATTATTGTTTTGGAGTAGAAGAGTTCCTCTTTCCTTATGTAATTTCTTTGTTATTTTTTTTTTGTTCGTGTTCTGTTTAAACTCCATTTTGGTTTCGTTCCTATAGAATTATAGTCCGTCACTGATTTCAACCAACAATCACGTACAATTCGACGAGCGGAATTTTGGATTTAATTGGAGTCATCGCTACGTTAAGATCGGTCATTAGCGCGTCGTTGGCGTTAAGAGGTCGGGACAAAAAATATTTTAAGGAAGTTCGTATCCGTGAATGACTCAACGCTAATTGCCAGCCACGAATCATAGGGTACAGCGTTGAAAGTACAATCCTCTTCAAAACTGGGACCATCCATGTCATACCACTTAAGGAGCCACGGCATTAAAATTTCTTTACAAATCAAAAAATACACAAAGTTTCTAGTTAAAGGATTTATGAAAATATATCTTGTTCGTCTGATTAAATTCCTTATTGGTGCACAGCTGTGCCTGTTTCAAGTAACCCACTCTGGAAGGACGATAACTCGGTCGATATTCAAACTCGTCGAGGTCCAAGGACATTGGAGTCACATCCGAAGGATTGGTCACAGTTTTATCCGTCCTGGTGGGTGCCATCATTTTCGTCGTTCTCGAGTTCGTTCAAAGACGAGGACGACTACGACTACGACATGGCCTTCTTGAAGAGGAGAATCGTAGCACTGGAGACGTCCTACAGGGAACTTACTGAATCATTCAAACAACTCATGGAAGGTAACGTCACTGATTGCTATAACGAACGGTCTTCTAATAAGAATATTCTAAACAAAAACGATTGTTCCAACAGAAACTAAGAAGGCATCCTGCAACGCTGCGTTGGCCCAAGAAGTCAGCAACGAGAAGACTGAAGAAAGGCCTCAAAATGTTGAGATAGGAAAGGAGAAGCCATTAGACAGCAACACAGGAAATGCTCCCTTAATGCCAGCAATCAACGATGAGGTGATACCAAAAAAGCCTCAAAATGCAGAAACCGAAATGAAGAAACCACTGGATGGCAGTACAAACGAAATTCCCTTGAATCCAGTAATCAACGATGAGGTGACCCCAACAAGGCCTCAAAATGCAGAAAACGAAATGAAGAAACCACTGGATGGCAGTACAAACGAAATTCCCTTGAATCCAGTAATCAACGATGAGGTGACCCCAACAGGGCCTCAAAATGCAGAAAACGAAATGAAGAAACCACTGGATGGGAGTATAAAAGAAATTCCCTTGATTTCTTTAGTCAGCGACGAGGAGATCCAGAGAAGGCCCGAAAATCCAAAGGATGGGGAGAAACCGTTAGGCAGTAACGTAGGGGAGGTTGAAAAGGGGAACATAACTGAAAATACGAAGAAAGAACAATCACAAAGCGTTCCCGAGGGAACGAATGGCGACAGTGCAGGCGTGGTTGCAACGAACGTTGATAAAGGGACCACGCTACCGTCGAAAGTAAACGAAATGGTGCCACCGACGCGAAACGACGATACAGAGGCGGTCGCGTTGGTGAATGGGGACGAGGTGGATAAAACGATGCTAGAGGACGGTGAAAAGGCTGGGTCGACGATGAAGCCTGGACGAGTGGAAGCCTCGGTTGGAATGGAAGAGCCGGCGGAACCGCGGGTCGATTATGTGATGGAGCTGAACGCAGAGCTGGAAGGTCCCGGAATCGTGGCTGACGTGGGGAGTGATATCGTTTTCGATCAACCTGAGGAAGCGATTGATACCATTGGTGGGGCTGCTTCCGTCGTCGATTTCGCAGGAAGTGTGGATGATGGCGTTAGTGTCGTGGACTATTGAGAATTGTGCGAACACTATAATTCGGGGACTGTTCGTTGGATTTTTCTAGACTTGAATGCTTGAAACACTTGGATGGATGGATGATACTCGAGTACTATTCGAGAACTGACTGTTCGAATACTACAATATCGCAGTAGTATTTGAATACTTGACTATTTAGATAATTGTTCGATAAAATGACTATTGTAACTATTGTAACGTTATTTAAAAATTTCCGATTCTTACAAAAACTATTTGTATTTTTCTGCAAGTATCCTTTTTACCCATAGATTTCCGTTATTATTATTATTACTATTATTTACGAATCCAAAACTGCATGAAATCGAATCGACTCTGTTCACCGAAAAACACATTTCTTTTCTTTTTCTGCGAGCAAGAGTCATCGAGTGATTGTAACTCCGTTCGTCGAAGAGTATTACGTGGATGGACACGCGTTGAATACCAATAAGGACTTTAAGGTCATTCGTACTTATTAAAAAAGGGCGGAGAGTTGGCACGCAGGAGTCAGAACGCTGTTAGACATGGCCAGGAGCAGCCTTTGCATCGTACCATTGTGTTTCGCGTCGTTAGTCGCGTGGGCAGGTAAAAATTATCACTTAAACAATCTAAAAATACGTGTTGCAACCTCGTTCGCTAAATTTCCGCCTCGTTATTCGTGTGACTTCGTAAGACGCTACGTTCTGTAATGGAAAGTGCACAGTGATTGTCTCAAGGGAGATTTGGCTTCGAACCAGTTAATAAAAATTCAAAATTAAATGTTCCGTGTCGGAAAATGAAAAGTCTGTAAGCCTGGAATTTATGGACAATAAATTTTTGAAACGTTTGTTAACAAAAATAGTGTATCGTCATATTTAATTTCGATGACGTTCCCTTTAAAGGGAGAACTAACCGTAATATGCGAGGAAGACTCTGCTCTAGATGTGTCATGGGGAAACTTGTCTCATTCCGTAGATGGTCGCGCTCTTCCCGCAGAAGAAGATGAACGACGATGGAACACGCCGCCGGAGCTCATTCCAGAGCAGGTCGTCAAGAAATCCGACATGAAGAACGCACGATTATTGTCTATTCCGATCACAGCGAACATCAACGTGAACGCGGGAAGCAATGCGCACTCTTTGGGATTTCAAGTGGGCCCTGAAGGCTTCGGATACTCTGAGAGCAGCAGCTTCAACCAACAGTACGTTTTTATCATCAGAGCCTAGAATAGGACTATTCCGATAATCTAATATTCGTAGAATATTATAATTTTATTATTCAAGTTTTTAAATAGCCAAGTACTTCGATAGAATTGAAATAGTCGAGCATTTGAATAGTATTCGAATAGTCAGGTACTCCAATAGTAATCGAATTCTCTAGTCGAAGTTACGCGACATAGAAATAGACGTCAGTTGGTTCGAAAGAACAGAGTTTCACGAACAACGAGCCACACTGAAAGTGATTTCCTGTGATACGTCAAGGCCACGGACATCGTTCGAGTAAGAATGCCATACCGTTAACACCATGACATTATACCTGACAAGAATTCAGATATCCGCGGTGTATCGGATGACCTTAAATGTTAAAGCCATAACAGTGATACAATTGCAATGATCACAATTTAATGACAGATATTAACAATCTCCTCAAAACAGCTGTAAAGTTAACAATTTCCGAATTTTGAAAATCCTTTAAGCATAAGTCGGAACGTTATCGCGAAAACATGAAATAACTGATTTGTAAATTAAAATGATAGACTGTTCCTTCTAAAGTGATTGTAACTAACAAAATTATTATTTTTTCAGGGCCGTTTCGCAAAGTCAATCGCTGTCGTTCGTCGCTGGATCGTCAGGTGTTGCTGGCGCTGTGAGCCAGGCAATGGGCCAACATCGTCCTGTTCTTGGCAATCAAGGACACGTAAACGGTCAATCGTTCGGTTTTGGTAGCGCAGCTGCCTCTTCGTCTGGAACCGTCCAAAATGGTCACGCAGCATCTGTTGCCTCTTCTTCCGTTGGTTCCGTGCACTCTTCCGCCTCGTCGGGCGCAGGAACCATTTTAGTCTCCGAAGGAATGCATATCCGGTTTCCGGAAGGCCAAAGGCAACCCATTTGGACCAACATTCGTCCAAATTATAATAATAACGGTAGAATCCACGAACTTCGTATTTTCATTGTACTGCATGATCATCTTCACTAGACGCCATGTTGAAAACCAAAATATCCGTGGCCTGATGTTTATATATGACAAACTTTTGAAACGTTTATTTTAATTCATTCAGAATTTAATTCTTTTCAATGATCTCACTGAATCGAACCTTTCAGTGATTCTTTTTTAATAAAAATTCATAAAATTTTGTAGGTCCGCAAGGTACGCGTGCCCCAAAGTTGAACATCAACGTAGAACCGCAACGAGAGCAGAACTTCGAGCCAATTCTTCAAATTTCGACGCAGCAAACACGGCGGGGAAACGATAGGAGGCCAACAATTCGTATACAAAAATGGCACCCTACTTATAGGTCGTACTACGACGATGTACATTTATGAAACAATATTGGACAGTAAAAATAATTGAAAAAGTTCTATATGATTTTGCAACAGGTTAATTCCTATTGTTTTAATTTTATTTTTAGTTGAGCTTCTGTTAGCTTTTATTTGTAATTCGTTGGACCAGTCCAATGTTTATATTGGAGTACGAATTAAACTCGCTACGACATCTCCAGAGGAATTGTGGAGCTTTTATATGAACCGGACAGTACAATCCTGCTTTATCGACGACCGATGACTTTATCTACGTATGGTACCTGCTATTCCATCGTGGTTCATTTTCCATTGGAACTTGAATACCATCAGTTCGGTTCAGTCGTTTATTGAAGTGATCAGCTTTTTACAATTGACAAAGCTACTTCACTACCACTTTCTCTATTTGTTTACATTTCCATATTTCTTCATTCGACATGCGTCATACATGACTCCTGCATTGTTTTAATACTGTTTGCAGTATCTCTTACTTCTCATCTATTGGGTACCCTCTAGCTCGGGTACCTCGGGGTTGCTAAGTCCGTACCGTAGCTTCAAAAAACACCGCTACAGCTCCTGAGAACTTGCATACCATCCTGATGTATGGCGTGTAAAACGATTGTGTTTCTCATTATTTCCGCTACGCTAGGCACATTCTCACAAGTATAATTATTGTTTGCAAGTATGCAACGTAGTCTCAAAGATAAACTTATCGCTGAAAAAGAGCCACTTTTGTTTTCTCCAATATTAGATTTACAAGAAACTAAAGTAATTTAAAGTTTTTTTTTTTTTCATTTACCATGACTAATTGTTCTGTGAAAAACCTTTGCAAAAGTCATTAAATTATTACCCTACCATCCACAACCACGTGTATGTTATCGATGGACTCCAAATGGTCACATTAATTAATTTATTTACTTATGGCCGTCTATGTTCTAAGACTTTTAAAAATCCCAGTCGATTGGTAGGGAAACCGTTCGCGTGAGATTGCGATGCTCGTATAACACGGAAACCTGAGAATCGGGAGGTATACGTTCACCAGTCGGATTCAAGGACGTGACAGTGACACACGGATTATTCTTTGTCAGCGAAACTCGCAAAAAAGTATACCTGGGGCCAATTAACACCTATCAGCAACGGGAACCGTTGAGCTGAAATTGAACGATGCAGAAAAAAAAAATGTTTAATGAACTCTTCGATAGGGATTTCCGTCATTTAATTTATAACAAACGTGTAGCTAGAAAACGGGTTTTGTACATAGATCTCAACTTCAGAATAAAATATTGATATGATGCGAAGACTTGCAACATCGGATTTTCTTTTTTAAGAATGAATGTATCTTGAGAATAGATTTTGGCTGGATTAATTATCCCGAAAGAAACAATGGAAATGAATCATGTTGGTCATTGGCTTGTAGGGTATATTTCACCTACCGGAAATGAGAAGTTGGAAATTCTGAGTAATCCGTGTAAGCGTGGACTAGCTGCATTCAGACACGTAAATAATCTGATCAAATTGCAGATACGGGAAACCCCAAAGTTCGAGATCTCCTCAATTATCTCGCGCAGGTATTATTTTGCTGGATAACTTGGAAATTAACAACTAGTCAGAGCAAGATCCCACCATTAAAATGATCAGAAATTATTCTATTCATTTTACATTCTACATTGGTTCTTTGCGGTCGAATTTTAATCAAACACAAGATTTTTAAGGATTTATTCGATATTACATAATCATAATTAGAATACCTAGGATGTCTAAGATATTTGATATAACTATAATTAGGATCACAATTAAACAATCACGAAACATGTGATCACTTTTTAATTTAAATAAACGTCCTATATTTTTAAGGAATCTTGTGATCAATACGTCGTTACATGTATTCTTTCATAGTGTACACTCATAGTAGTTAATTTATAGGATGTGTGGAAAAATACAAACGTCATTACCATCAGAAAAACAAATTATATTCCATAATTTTTGCAATCGATGTAAATCAATGAAGCGTGATTCGTTCAATTATCCTCAAACAAAAGAAGATGAACGATGTTTCGGGAAACATTTTAAATATTCATAATGATAACAACTCGTATTTAGAAGATTGTCTTTAATTTTGTCCTAAATCTAATCTTTAAAAATAAAGATATATTTATGTTAGGAAACTTTTGTTTGATCACGTTGAATTTGAATAAATTTTTTACGTGTTGTCAACTGGTAGATTATCAAATTCCTCGCTAGTCATAGATAGGATTTGCCTCGATAGGCCAAGGTCGTGATAGATTAAAATTCTGAAACAGCCAACAGGAAAAGAAGACTGTAGTGACTGGTCGGATAGCTGGGAGACTTATACGCATCGCGCGAAGCAATGATCTCACCTTTTTGCTTAAGATCGCCCATGAATTATCAGCCTAGATCGAATTGAGTCATAAAGACGAGACTTAGGTACGTGAAACAATTCTCCTGGCGTCTCTCGTTACGGCTATTTCTGCATCGTCGTGTAAACAAGAATACTGTCACCGATGTTGGTAAACCGATAATTCATCGTGGACAAGAAACAGCTTAGTATCGTTTCGGTTTGGTTTATTTAATAATTCTGCAACGTATGTAGAATCCGAAACTCATTGGTCGTGTTTCAATTTTTGTTTTGAATTGAATAGTACAAGTTTCGTCCAAAGAAACATTCCTCGATCGAGGTGGTTGTAAATTTAACAATGATAATTATTAGTTACATAAAATTCATTCATTCGAACAATTGCATACGCGGGACAAATTGATAATTACACTTGTTATGCCTAATGACTTTATTTTCCAGCATCGTCTCGTTTGCTGATATAATACATGATCTCAAGATAATTAACTTGATAAATTGAATGAAATATACCGCGATCTCTATAGTTCTAAATTATAAAACAAAAAAAAAAAAACGCGAGTTCAGCGGCTTCAACTATTCTCAAATGAATCACGGTGGTTAATTAACGTTGCCTTATATAAAATTAGTACAAACTTCTTCTGATCTTGAAAAACGAGACACTTTCACTGAACAGATGTTTCCCTGTTTTCCTTATTCAGAACACGCGACAAAAACTACTTGCTCCACTCGTTTAACTCGTTGACATCTTTAATCGACTTTTTTCAATTATTATCAGCATATTTGTGCACGATATGCAACAACAAGTTACCCATCGCGAGCAAATAGGAGATAAACATTGCTGCGGTTTGCAGATACATGAAAATGGATCTGACGATGAATCGGTTGGCGAGACACTTTCGAGATCGTTGAATTTCAGATTTCGTTAATTTTCTTTTTTCGTTTTTACACGAATACCAAAAATGCGAAGATGAGACGACGGTAAACATCCGTCGCGACGGTAAATAGCAGAGTGATGGATTTGCGTTACTCTCAATGTTGCATAATGGCATTAGAATCGAAGGTGTGCAAAGATCGATGGCTATAAAAGCGACGACACAATGGATCGAAGCACAGTGCAATCGAAGTGTCACCAAGCTCATCACAATGGCTAGCAAAACGTTGTCGAACCTGAAGGTTCTGTCCAGTCTTCTACTTATCGTCGCCATTTCGGCTCTACCGACTCCAGGTGGAACAATATTTGCATATTATTTTATATTTAATGGATAATTCTTTACTATTGACCTTTCATTTCATTTTTTTTTGTCCTATTAACTCGTTCAGTATATTCCACATTATTGTCTTTCTTTTTATAAATTCATAAATTCATTTTGTACCACGGAAAATTCATGAAAACGATCCTCTTTGTTGAATTCATATACAACTCCGGGTAGGTATTAAAATTGAATTAAAATTGAATTCGAGGAAATAGTTTCCCGATTGTACCATTCATTTGTTCCATTAACTAATTAACTACCAAATGATTTCTTTTTATATAACCTCATGTCTATTAGCGGTCTACGTACAAATATAAAATAATTTATCCATATATGATGCAATTTTCAGATTCAAGTGAAGATCTAGCAGTTGATCCCATAATTGACGACGACGTTACCTTGGCGACTGACCTGCAGCCTCCCCCGAAACCTAACGATAGCGAGTTAGTATTCTACGTGGTAAATGTCTATGGTTCGAAAAATTCCAGTGACGAGTCTTCGGAAGGCAATCTCGATACCGATCTGATCGAGAAAGTACCAAGATTGACAGGTGACTAAACATGAATTATGCAGTTGGCATCGTTAGCCTTCGGTTGCCATTGCCAGTTGTAGTAAGCCCAGAGAAAAAAAGAAAATCGAGAGTTATGCAACATTAATTATTAAGAAAGAATTGATACGAACAGTGAATTGTATATGTATAATAAACTTTGGATATACTGTCTAATAGATATTTAATATCGAATTGATTCCCTGCATGAATTTCATTTCATTTTATTTTAAAGAGGAAGTTGTTTTCTTGTTATTATAAAATGAACCTCGAACAGGCTCAAAGGCCACCACGTTCGTGGTCATCGAGCTCGACGACAGCGACGAGGAAACCGACGACCCGGTGGATCTCGACGACTTGGCGTTCGGTCTAGAAATCATAGACGGTTTCAACGTGGAGAAAATCGAAAAGAATGGCGAAACGAGTCTACTCAAAGTGATCGCTTATGACAGTGGTGATAACGACGTAGAATCCACCAAGTCCAAGCTGGAAAAGATTGCGAAGGGTCGTAACAAGAGATCATCCTGTTCCATGTGTAAATTGAGTTTTAAAACGCTATAGTTCGTTCGTTCGCTATAGTTATCGTGAAAAAAAAGTGAAAACAAAAAATGGGTTTAAAATCCCTTCTTCCTTGGTGAAAAATAAATTACCATAGAATCTTTAATCAAAACTTTTAGAACGACTCTGACATATATGTATAAGAGTGTTATAAATATATGCATAATGTTTCAAACAATGTATTATTTAATTACATACTTTTAGCATTCCACTCCCCTCCACAAAAAAAACCAGTATCTTGGTTTACATGTTAAATTTGAAAATAAATGTAATCAAATCTTCATTGAATCGTCATAATCACGCTTTTCTAGCGGTGATCTAATCAATGAGAGTTTCATGAAGTTCAGTGACTTCAAGTATAGTCGACTGACTCACGACGGCATAATTAACATTTCCATATACAAATTTAATACAAACGAGAAGAATACTTTCACCCAACAGATGTTTGTCATTTTTCCTTCTTCGGAACACGCGAGATCTACTTATAGTAACCATTCAGCTCACCGACGTCCTTAATCGACTGTTTGCAATCACAGTCGTTATACATGCGAGCGATGTACAACAGCAAATTGACAATTGCAAACAAACAGGAGATAAACATTGGGCCGATTTGCGTCTACATAGAAATGAATCTGACGATGAATCAAATGAATCCGACGGTGAATCAAGCGAAACACTTACAGAATCGTTCCTCGTAAACTTTCGATTTTCTGTCATGGATCGTGGCAAACGGTATCGAGTGGTTTGGTAATTATTGCTATCCACTTCCATCGCCGGGGAAGGCAACGATACTCGCTTCAGCCTTGGGCAACAAAATGAAGTGCAACGGATTCACACGGACGGAACAACGCAATTGTCAATGATTAAGGAAAAGATGCTACGAAGTGTTATTATACTTACGTAGCTCCGCATAATAAACTTGTAATCGTACACGGTAATTCGTATTTTCTTCTCAAGAGATATTAACGATCATCGACAACGTTCCGCAATTATTTTACGTGTTCCCTTCCATGAATGATATTTTTTATCGCTCTTTGTTACAAGGAACGCGTCATATTTCCTTGGAAACGGTTACAAATTATGTAAATCGAAAAGAATTACAAGCCCGTTTCTTGATTTTTGGTTATTGTGCAATGTTACGCGCGAAGTTTGACGCGGCAGAATGTAAACATTATTTCCAAATTCATTAACACTAAATAAAACAGCTCCATCTACCTAGCACTACTCTTCTTCACATCGGATTTCCCAAGAAATCCCAAAAGTGACGACCAAAACCATTCGAGAGCGTCGTAATTGAAACCACGCTGTCAACAATTATTAATTATCATCCTTCTACCGAAGTTGACTTTCTTCTCCGAAAGATCGTGTTATCTATCGCCACCGCAAAGGGCAAACTCCACTCAGAATATGCGTATTAACCGCAGAAATCGGTTAATTTATTCGAGGAATTGACAGATATTTTCCTAAACGATACGTTATCGATATAGTTCACGCGACGTCTCCATAAGTCATACGTACAGTGCTTCCAAGTTAAGTTGCCGAGTGTCTCTCGCTTCACAGTACATAGTAATAAGATATCACAAAATCACTTACTTAGCCCTTAAATTTGGAAAATCAGGCTTCTAAGGTTGAAGCAACTTAAAAAGAAAATTTTTCGATAATTATTCTCTTTGTCGTTTGCTTTCGTTACTATTACGTTTCTTTCCGACGACTTTTCGATAGCCATTCGTTGCTAACCGCGTGGCCAATAACAAAAATACTCGACAAATCTGATTCGACGACAACTTAACTCGGTAGCATGGTGTACGTCCACTGTACGAACACGATATCTGTTTCAGTTGTCAACGGTGATCCTCCAACTGTCGATTTCGTCGTCTGCTCGGCCACTGATTGTACTCTCTTGCGTTTCGTCGAAACGGGCGTAATTAACGACGGGCGAACCGTGCTGAACGTTTATTGCGAATTCACGTCACTCTAATAACAGCAACGTAACAGATCTCACGTATCGACGGAACAGGAATCCCCGCGGAAAAACCGAAAAAAGTGCAAGAGATGCAGCCGGTCGGTAAACAGCCGACCGCGACGGAAATCGGTGGAGTGGTGGGTTCGCGTTACTCGCGATGTTACATAATTAGAATAGAATCGTGCGTGTGTAAAGATCGATGGATATAAAAGCGGCGAGATGAAAGGATCGGAGCACAGTGCGACTGGAGAGTCCTAGAGCTCTTCGGAATGACCAGTGAAACGTCGTGGAGCCTGAGGGCTCTGGCCCTGATACTAGTTGTCGCGGCCATTTCGGCCCTACCAACTTCAGGTAGGAACATACTCGAATAACGACTTCGTTTTTTTGTGATTTCGACTCGTTTTCTTCTTCCATTAATCAGTTAAGTGCCGAATTATTGCTTTTTTTTTCTAGTGAATTCGTTTTTATTTTCTACACTTTGTGCCGGGAAAAATTCGTGAAAATAATATTTCTTGTCTCTCTGTTTCATTTAATGTATGTAGAATATACGCTCTGAGAATAAGTATAAAACTCACGGCTGTATTTATTAATCATATACGATTTTTGAATTCAGTGTGAAGTTTCTTCGATAAAGCTGTCTAGGAGAGATCTATATTTTTAGTGAAAAATTGTATTATCATAAAATAGCACTAACCGATACTTAGATCGATATTTATCAATTGATATATGGAAATATTGCAGCCTGGAAAACTAAAGTACGTTATTATCGAACGCGATAACTTTTTTATTCATGACGTGTTAGAAACAAATTTAGGGAAATGTTCCAGTGCAGTTTATTCCCAACCTATCGTGTTCCCAATGTCATATTTCTTGACGCGTGATGTGCTAACCGCGATCATTTTAAAAAGTTCGAGACTTCGTACAGATAAACTTACATTCACTGCTTCTATACGTGCATTCTATAAATACCATATTATTTATTTATCATGTTCACAGATCTAAGCACATACATCTGTAATATATAGTCATATGTACATACGAATATATATGTTTATTTGTAAATTTGAAATGGATTGGATCTGTACGTACATAATGAAAGAAGCATACAGTACATGAAATATGAATATATAACAAATAAATAATGACGAATAAATAAATTTCGATATGTTTATAACTGATCCATGATCATATGATTTCTAGATCCTGGTGCGGATGTAGTAATTGATCCGATAATTGTCGACGACACTACCTTGTCGACTGAGCTGAAGCCTCCACCGAAACCTGAGAAGGAACATCAGTACGTGCTCTTCGTTATAAATCTCTTCGCAGTGAAGAACTCTAGTGGCGAGTCTGCCGAAGAAATATTCGAAAACGAAGTAGTTGAGAAAGTACCAAGCCTGCTAGGTAACTAAACATGATTTATGCAGTTGGTATCATTAGCATTCGTTTGACATTGCCAGTCGTAGGACATGCAGAGAGAATAAACGAAAAAAAAAAGAAGTTCATGCAGCACTAATTATTCAAAAATTGATATAGTATAAATAACAAACTGCAAACGACACGCTTAGGATATACTGCTTCATAAATATTTCAGAACGAATGCAATCGACCTCCTTCCCTTGCACGAAATTTATTTTATTTTTTAAAGACAACTTTCCTATAATAACATTGAAAATCAAGTTCGATAGGTTGAATCTCCTTGAAATATCATTCATGCCAGCTTGATAAATATAGAACTGAGTAAGACGCATTTAACGATCTCCTAACAGGAATTAATCGCAACAGTCAATAGTTTATCGTACACATGACACAAAGACATACTATAATTCCAAAGTTATCGCAGCAACTGTAAACACCAACATCGGTCAGTTCTAAGTAAATAATTTATAATACTTGTGCTAGCTCCAGCATTCGCAAACGGCTCTTTCCGAAACCTTGATTTTAAAAATCACAGGCGTGAAAATGGCGTTCCCATACGTTTGAATTCCCTTCCGGGGACCCTTAGCACAATAAAAATTCCACTTTCCCGTATAAAACAATTGCATCGAAATAATAAAGATGCGTTTCGAACAGGACCGTTGGCCACCGTGTTCCTGCTCGTCGAGGTCGACGGCAACGACACGGAAACCAACGAGCCGGTGAATCTCGATGAAGTGGCGACAGACCTCGAAGACGTTGAGGGTTTCAAAGTGGAGAAGATCAAGGAGAATGGCGAGACGAAATTGCTCAAAGTGAATCTGGATCAGAATGACATCGACGGCATGATGCCGTCGAAATCGAAGCTGGAGAAGATGACGAAAGTCCGTAACAAGAGGTCACCCTGTCTGAAGTGCAAACTGAAAGGTTTCCATGGCGGCGGAGGTGGATACGGCGGCGGAGGTGGATACGGAGGCGGAGGCGGAGGCGGAGGTGGGTTCGGTGGCGGAGCTGGGTTCGGTGGCGGACTTGGCGGTGGAGGTGGAGGCGGCCTGGGTGGAGGAGGATACAACAAGGGCGGTTGCGGTGGAGGAGGCTGTGGGGGTGGTGGATACCCTGGGGGAGGCGGAGGTTATCCAGGAGGTGGTGGCTATTATCCTGGCGGTGGAGGAGGATGCGGTGGAGGAGGTTGCGGCGGTGGCTATCCTAGTGGTGGCGGTGGCTACCCAGGAGGTGGTGGAGGTGGCTACCCAGGAGGTGGTGGAGGTGGGTATCCTAGCGGTGGAGGTGGGTATCCTAGCGGTGGAGGTTGTGGTGGAGGAGGTTGCACAGGTGGCTATGGTTACCCCAGCGGTGGTAGTCATCATCATGGCGGCTATCAACAAAAAGGATATTAATCTGGTAGAGGTAATTTAGAACCGAATGTATTCTAAGTTTGCATCAGATTTAACACGTTGACCGTCACGTCACTCACAGATGGTGGTTTAATAACTTTAGTTTTATCATTTAATAATAGTCGGTTAATAACAAGTATTGCACGCTTTGGCTATGACGCACACACTAAAACAATTTGCTGCAGTAAATACCGATAACATTATGCAACAAATGCCAAATTAACAGTATTATTTATCAGAAGTAGATACTAACACCTTTCGTACTCCTAAATAGAAATAACTGTGGCAGAAGTAGTACCGCATTAATTTAAAACAAATTGCTAACAAGGAGTAGTGAATTAATAATAATCTCAATGCTTGAGTAGATATACTAACATCCTCAATTTTAAAGCATTCAGTAGTGAGATAATAATAACTTCCGGAAAGAAAATTTTTGATGGAATCGCCAAAAGATAATTTCAATTACGTGGCAATCTAACGATGTGTTATCAATGAAAGCGACGACAGTGTCTCGCGTGTCATGTGGCTCAAACAGTTTGCAAACTGTTATGAAAAGATGCAGCACGCCCCCATGAAGAACTGCAGCAACGCTTCCGCTTCTGACGCTCAATGTTTTTTTATAGGAAGCAAAACAATTGGTGTTATACCCGTAGTTGTTGTACCTGTTGCAGTTGGTTATCCATCTTATCACCAGCCGTCTGGGGGAGGTTGCAATACATGGTACGTTCTTCCAATTTTATACTATTTATTTTCATTCATCGTATTATTTATTTTATACTATTTATTTCATCCTGTATAATTGTGTTATCATAATTAATTTTGTGTTGAAATTTTGATCGACTGGATCTAATATATTTTCGTTTCCGTGGTACTTTAGTGGCGGCGGCGGTGGCGGAGGTTCGTACGCCCAAGCTTCCGCATCAGCAGGAAGTTGGTACGTACAAAGTTTCATTCATCTATCAAACAAAGCCAACCCCAAGTTATCCCTTCGACAAATTTTCTGACGTTCTTTTCTTCTTTCTAGGGGTAAATAAACCAAAGGGAAACATCAAGAGTGGAAAAGTTGCCAGTCGTCATGCTGCCGATAGTCAAATAATCGCAACGATGTATCGAACCGAAACACGTTAACACCCCGATCATGTTAATTTTACTACAATGTAACCGTCCGTCATCGCGATCGTCCATTTGTACAGTCACTCTGCCAAGAATCAAATAAACGAAGGAAAAAAACGAAAACTGAGAGAAAAAAAAAATTAACACCCTGGACAGGTTTGATTTTAATAAAATGCGAGGATTTATCGCGTTATTCGGCCTCCGAAGCGATTTCCAGGAAACGATCGCGGGTTCCATCCCGTGATTAATGTTCGTCGTTAACAGGGGAAGACGGGACGGGTTAACTAGCATCGTTTCGCATGCTGTGTGCTTTACGCCGTGGATTTTAATAGTTTATTCGATTTTACGATTCACGATGTACTTGAGTTTACGATCGCGGGACAATCGATCACTCGGAAGAGGTTCGATTCAAACTCGCCGCGAACTTGGTAGCCTTACAGATACTCGGAAGAGAATGTAATGGGGCACAAATTGTTTTTTCATCGCTTCATTATCGATCCTGACGATTTACGCGGATGCAAGTGCGAATGGATCATAAGCATGTAGAAAATTGAAATTTACGTCTTAATCTCAAGTAGCTATTCAAAGAGTTCTCAATTTTATCGAGAAAAATTGATTAAGTTACAACTAGATGGAAACTGAATATGTCCTTTGCCATGTCTGTAATAACAAAATTCAAAAAAAAAAAAAAATTTTTTTTAATGTTAAAACAAAAAAAAATTCTCGAATTCAAGCTACTGACAACTGTGTGCCCTTAAGAAGATAAATGTCTTCCAGCGAGTCAATCGTTTCCAGACTTGAATTTGCGAAAGTTATTTCCCGGTTACGTGTTTCTTTCGTTGCTTCTTTGTCGAAACACGATGTAGCTGGGACTTCTAACAGCAAGCATGAGCCTTGATAAAGTGGAAGACCGGTTGAGTTACTATTCCGACGTCCACGGCTCCTTATTGAATCTCCTGTCGGTAATCGAGTAACTCGGCGGAGGTACATTTACGTCCCAGACACACTCGTTCCTTTTTGCACGGAACGTGTAACGAGTTAGAGTATTTCCATGTAAAAAAAAAAAAGGAGAAAAAAGTTGCGTTGAGAAGGAAGACGAGCCACGATAGCTATCGATATGGAGAGTGAAAGCTAAGAGCAACCTTCCTTCTGATTGCTTGAAAATTTTGGCAATTGAGTTATGATCCCTATCTCTGGTAAATTAGTTGCTTTGATCAATATCGATAAGAGCGGCGATGATCATTATAAACTATTATTCAAATGCGATAGCGACAAGTAGAAGCTTAGAAGAGGACGATCATACTTCTGATTGCAGTTTGAATTGTTTATGGTTAGCTTTCTACTTTTGTTGAACTGGTTGCTTTAAGTATATTGATATTGACAAGAGTGCAATCATTATTGCAAACGATTATTCGAACGTGACAGCGACAAGTGGTTCAATGAAACGGGCAGTGCGTTTCAAGCCTGCAGCGAAGACGATAAACATGTAAACGAAGGCCGACACGGCTACTTTATTACTAAACGTTTACATCACGTCACGTACAATAACACACGACGTAAATTAAAGATCGTACGTGGGTAATGATCATTAAGCATCGACAGAGATCGCGACTGTACTTTATGATAATTACCACAAGGACAAAACAAGGATCGGCGAAAGTGCGTTCGAAAAATAGTTAATTAAGATTTATAGAGATTCGATCGAATTTATAATATTAAGTTGGGTTCAGAGACTTCGTCAGTAAGATTGAGAAAAGGTGGTCATCTGTGGTCAAAGTAGAAAATTAATAATGGAGTACAAAACTTATCGACTAATTTCAGCGATATTGTTGCTTAGTATAAATTTAGCCCCTTGCCGAGCTGCAGCTTCCGCGACACGGTTTAAGCGGTACTGTATCGTTGTGCGTATACATCTGGCAAGTAGCAAGTCCGTGGTGTAATTATGGCGCGAGTTGGGTGAACATAACGGTGAAGTTTTGATTCTTTTCTCTATTTTTCCGAGCCCGCGCGCGCGTGCGGAACAAATTCCGCACCTAAAGCGAAGTCCGAGTTTCCGAGTTCGCGCAGAAGATTATATTCGAACACGTCGCGAATATAAATTACTGTTATCTTCATAAATTTTATTTTAACACATCATTTAATAATAATTTACTTTATGTAATGTCGCGGTTTGTTACATTGGCAATGTTATTTCGTTAGAAAGTCCTGCGATTAAAGAGACAAAAACTGCCATAAACCATGGAAATATGATTGCCATTAACAATTCACGATAGTATTTAAATATCGTAGGTTTTAAGCACGGATAATGCTCAACCGTAAATCATTGCGGAGGCAGAGATTAACAGGGTACTCGTTGGAAACAGAGTGAAAATGTGGGTCTGCAGGTCGTCGAATGACTTGCGTCCGAGACTCGATCACGGATAGTAGTTTTCCAATCCTCTTCTTCGTCATCTTCTTCGTCACAATTCGCGAGTATTTCCCGGTCGTTGACCGTCGCCGTCGGCGAAAGACCCTCGAGGTCTTCGGGACCAGGCGGACGCAATGAGGAAAAACTGGGCGAACCAGGGGCGAATCACAAAAACTCACTCCGACGGGTGAAGTAATCGGACCTTG
This sequence comes from Hylaeus anthracinus, assembly GCF_026225885.1. Taxonomy (NCBI): domain Eukaryota; kingdom Metazoa; phylum Arthropoda; class Insecta; order Hymenoptera; family Colletidae; genus Hylaeus; species Hylaeus anthracinus. The sequence goes on along the minus strand of NW_026535322.1, from coordinate 5,149,268 downwards.
GTTTCTCCTTCAATCTATTCGAGCAGGCTACGCGAGTCGAAATTTTGCACGGTCGTGTCAGAAAAATCAAAATCACGTGTATACTTTTATTCCTTGCTTAAAACAGTCTCGCTTCCCGGTGAACAAAACTTAGGAATGAGAAATTAAAGTGTATCACTCTTCCTTAACCATTCACCGCAAAACACCCGTGAATCCAATAAAACAAGACTCAATCGTTTCAATAATTTAATTTTTTTTTTGTAAATAATTTCCTCACATCTAAGAACGATCATATATAATTTTTTCTCTAGGATGTTTCATCTCAGACAAAATGATTAATCGTTTTTCGTGAAATTGTACACCTGGTACTTCCACTGTCACGTATCAGCAACATGATCGCGTGACTAATTCATCCAGAATAACGTGCTCTGCCCTGGCACGCGTACACGAGATCCATTCCAGGTCTTATTCATTACAGATTACAGTATCGAGTCGATAAATTCGATCGTTCGAGAGAGATTAATCGGTTTTCGTTGGGTCAATGTCTCGTACAGTATGTATACGTGAACGTGGACACTGCTGACCCAGTTTACAACCCGTTATTCCGAATAGGTTATTTTTTTATGGTCGCTAATAAAGTGGCGATGCTAATGACTGTAGTTAACGCCAGCTCGATTCGATCATATCACGCACACAGTGAACGACGAAAGTATTCGTACAGGAAAAAGTTTACGTCCAGAAGAAGATTGAAATTCCGTTGGGAATTGAGAAAACAATGTTTCAAGTAACTGATAGCAAATAGACTATAAATAAACGTAAAATTCACCGATATGCAAACAAATCGCATGGAAAGATTTTGTCAATTCTTTCAGCTACTAAAAAAAGCTACCAACTTTTGTTCGAAACCAGTATTCTAACACAACCAGAGAAGTGAAAGCTTCGTCTCTGATAACGCGCCTGCGATAAGACGCAAGTTGAAGTAACGAAGAATCGTCGAAAAAACGGCGTTTGACTTCTTTAAAGCGGCACTTCTCTTTTTGCTTGCAATTCATACGAGGTGGCTTAAGTTTCACGGTGATTACAGAACGGCAAGGCTTCAATTTAATCCGCGATGTTAGGGATCGTAAACGAAACCGGTTGCATCCAGCTCGAATCGACGATTCTAAGCGCCCGACACCGATGTCTGCGTTCCCATGCAGATTTTCCAACGCCCCGCGAAAAACGGTTGCCAACCGCGGAAAGGTTCGAACGACCGGAACAACGTTGGCCCAATTCGCCAACGGGACACATAACAAACGGTCTTCAACGACAATTTCCCGCGACCCGCGATGCAACAAGAACATCCTGTTTGGCAATTGCTACCGATCTAGCCGCGCCACGTTCCACGATGCGCGCCTGCGCATGAAAATCAACCGAAAACCTGATCCGAAAACGCGCCGGGAATCGATTACGGTGCCTATTTTCTAGGAGTTATTCTTAGCCGAATCTTACTTTCCATTCGTGGTGTCTACGGCGTGAGAACAATGGGAGGAATAAAAAGTGGAGCAGATAACGATGGGTAACGCTTTTAAATTTTTTACTGCGATATCTTCGTTATTTGTGAATATTCTGCAAAATCTTTTAGGTAAATATTCGATGGAATTAAATTTCCCACAAAAAAGTTCAATAAACTTTTTCTGCATCTAGAATAATAAGAAATTAAACGAATTCTTCGTTTGGTCTTTGGTTACAAATTCCATCTTATTTTATGTCAATGTACTTAGTTCCAATAAATGAACATCACTAATGCAGCAATACTTTGGTAATAGAAATCTAATATGAAATTTCCAGTAACCTGGTGTCAACCGCTACTGCCTTTCAGATTAACACTGCGCGTCAAAAGCGAATCATATTCAACGCGAAGATACGCGGAACGAATTAACCTAAGTAGGGAACTCACTCCGAACATAAGTAGTGCAAGCAATGCACGTACTTCCACTTTCGAATAAAGATAGCAACATAACGACCAATTTAGTGTAAATTTCTCACCAATTTGCAATAAATTTCTTGCTAGCGGAGTGATACAGCAGAAAACGAATAGCGATTAGTTAGACGATAAGTGTTTGCATCGAACCGGTTTCCACCTGGATCTGTTCCTTATTGCCAGGTGAAAACGTGGCGATTTCCAGTCGGTGATGCCTTTCGATTCGATTTCCTGACCGGAGCATCTTTCTCCCCGAAAAATAATATTGAAAGTACACGCGGGTCGACCTGCTTAACCTGAAGTGTAACTGTGTCAACGGGCGAGAGATTATGCACGCGCATCCGGCAATACAGTATCTACTATGTGGTCACTTACATCCTTCTTTAACACGCGCGAGCGGAAAGGGGGACGTCGATCGATGATGCGCTGCTAATCAGCCAGCGGAGCCCTGACTCGTGTCGAGCAATGTAAAACAGAAAGTGACGTAATTTTTAATTATCTGTAATTCCAGTTCTGGACAATACGTATGAATGATAGTATCTGTTTCGATTAATTCGTTTGAAATGAAGTGTTCGGACGAAATCCAAAAGAAATGATATGAACGAGGCAAATAAACGAGGCGAATGAAAGAGATAAAATTCCAGAAATTAGAAACAATAAACAGTACCGACTCTAGGCCACTTCGAACACTACGAACAATTTCAAATAAATCAAAACAAAAAACCTACAATATTTGACCCTTTCCAAAGAAGATCCACCACAGAAAATAAACAAAATTGGTATCCAATTACAGAGAATGTGCATATCCAAGTTACATTCCAACCGAAAAGAAGAAGAGTACGCGTAATTTATGCAAACCGCTCCACAAAATGCCGCCGGGGAAAAAGGTCTCCATGTACCGAAGCGATTAATTGATAAACGCAACACGTAAAACGGAAAGTGATGCAATTTTAAATCCCGTCGGAGATGGTGTCACGCGTGCATCGAGCTGTTCCCAAACCTGTTGAGCGTTGCAACGAGAATGAGTAGAACGTTTGAGGAGACTACACGAATCGCCGAGTACGTGCTGTGATCCTGACCTTTCGTTCAGGATACATCATCGCCCCCGAGGCTAGAACGTCGCATAATAAGACAGCATTAAAATTGAACGGTGGGTCACATCACGGTGTGCAAATCACCAGGTGCATTAAGGTTAGACTGCTTAGGCTGTTCAACGAATTTTGGGTATTTTAATTTTTTTATTTGCTTAGCTTGTTTCGTTTGCTGTATTTACTTCATTTCCTTTATCTGTTTCATTTGCTTCGTTTCTCTTAATTACTGCATTACCTCCATGTCTTCCACTTGCTTCATCTGTTTCATTTACTTCACATATTTCGTTTCCTTCATTTGCTACATCTGCTACACTTTCTTTATTTGCTTCACTCGCCTCGTGCATTCAGTTGCTTCAGTTATTTCATAAACGAAGTCACAGAAATTCATGAATCACGTTAGATCTCGAATGCATCGAAAATGGATTCTGGATATTATTCGCGGTTATAAATGACTGCCATTCAACGGTTTACAGGAGACTTCATTGCGACGCATAGGAACTCCGAGAGATATCTAGACAGGATCGAAACGCGACGTATGGAGCCGCCATTACGATTTATCAATCTTTATCGTTCGTGGATCAATCTGGCCTTCGATTCGCAAGACTTACGCGCCGGCGTTCCACGAAACGGACTCACTCGAACGATCAGGAAGAAGAAGAGGACTCAAGGTCGAAGATCCTTCGCTGCCAAGGTATGATTATTATCTGCGAGACGCGAAGGACCCTGTTCATAACCCAGATACTCCTCGAGCATCTGAAGGGGTTTCGGGATTTTGTTTTTGAATAAAGTATTTTTGTATCGAGAAGGAATACAAAAGATGATTGGATCCTATCAAATCTCTTAGCTCAAATTTACTACTAACAATTATTACAAAATTAGCCCGTCGAAGGATACTTTTATTCGAAGCTCCCAACCAAGATACGTCTCTCATAAATTATCTATCGAAATTGTTATCAAACCAGTCGTCGAACGAGCCATTTTGACCCCGAAGCACTTGAAATTTCAAATCCCTTCCCCGAGTCTCGCCAATGTTTATTTATTTCGATTACCGGTGACCCAGCGCGCATACGAACGGTCGAGTATGTGTCTTCCCTTCCTCGAAGCGAAGGAGCCGCCGAAGAGGAATCCTGGTAACAGGACGAAAAAGCAGGCTGAAATGCGGCACGTTCCGCGATCGATCGGTTTCCTAGAAACGGCTGACGGGAGGCGTCCTAATAAACAACGGGCCCCGATTGCCGAAAGTAAAGGAAGATTTAACTTTTTGCTCGAGTATTAACGGAATGGTTAACCCCGAGGGAACAGTCCGTGGCATAGTCTGCGAGCAGAATGGGGGTAGGAGGGGACGGTACATATAAAGGAGCGAGCCCCGTGCCACGGGGGCTCAGTACCGTTCAAAGATGCAGGCTGCCGAGATGCTGCGTGGTACCAGGGCATACGTCTACCATCTTGTGCTTCTAATGTCTCTCTCCGTTGACTATGCCCGTGAGTAAAAAATATTCGAAAATCCCGCGTGAAACGTGCCGAAATACGAATCCCACGAGGTGCTCGATCGAGCCGTGGGACGATCAAGTGGCGATGCCGGAGCGACGATTTCTCGCGTTCGAATACCGCTTCGTGTGAACGACGGGGATATCTGTGATCGATTATGGATCGAGTGGTCGAAACGGAACCGCCTACGCAACCGGAATGTGCACGTACGAGCGGAGCAATCGATCGGGTGAAGTGTGCATTCTGCATTCGAATGGTCGCCGAGGTTTCGTGATCGAGCGCGAGAAACGACACGTCTGGGGCGAATCGAAGTGAATCGAAGCCGGGGATCGTTATGTTAATGTTTCCGAACGGGAGTGTACATAAAATTATACGCGTGGAACGTGGTCGGTGGTTTGTTGGATCGATGCGTGAGCGATGAGCGACCTGCTGGGTGAGGATCGATCAAGTTTCGTGGATCATCGAGTGACTGTAACAACAGAGGCTAACATTTACGAGTATAACTTTGATTTTAAGAAGAAGTTTGAAGTATATGGACGATATCGATCGGCTTGGTAGTTTCGATGTTAAACGAAAATCTTCGTTACTTGAATTTTCTAAGACAGGGAATTTACAGTTTGGTTTATAAGTTAACGACTATTCGAGTAGGTATTCGAATAGAGCGAACCTTACATACGAGAAGAAACGCAGAGAGGACGTACCGTGGTGTATCTACGGCTGAATAATAATAATGTGTAAATAGCGAATAGTATGAATAATGAATATCAGGAAATACTTTGCTTCTAGCGAACCAAAGAACCAAGATCCACACAAGAAATACGTACACACCTATGTCCTGGACGAAAGATTAACAGATATTAAATTAATAAAATAGATTTGTTAAACGTTATATTCAATTTTTACTGAAAAACAGAGGTTGCTCATCGCTGTGTTAGATCATGGGATATTTAAATCGGTGATCCCGTATCCGCATCGTCGCGCATCCCGCATCGATACCCCCGGTGAAGCTTCGATCAGAAATCGATTCGTAATCATTGAAGATGTTTCATTGCTACAGGACTCGTATCTTGCACGATAAACGTCTATTTGTGGACTATCATCTTAGTACATACATAAGTACATGTAATCGCGAATTATCATGTCTCAAAGGCCGCCGCTTCTTTAACGTATCTTTAATTCGATCTTAATTTCTTATAGATCCATTCCCGCTCCAACTATTACCTAGCATCCCGGGTTATATCCCCGTTTATATAAGGCACGGGGATCAACCATTGGAGGAAATAAATCCCGCATTAGCAGAGGCGTTTCACGAAGGATCGAGCTTACCTAAGGTGACCCGAGACAATTTAACACGTACCATTTCATCCTCTCGCTAAAAGTTAGCACTTACTTTGCCTTCAACGAAAAATAAAGGAAAAAGAAAGAAAGTGTCTTTTAGATTCCCCGGTCAAATTATTCGACGACTAACGATATCTTTGAACGTTGCGTTGCAGAAGAACTTAGCTAACGTCGAAGGTCCGGCCGCTATCAGCCTCGAGGAGGACGAGGAAAGCAAAATCCACGTGGAAGCTGTGCACGTCAGACAGGTGGATAACGATGTACCAACCAAAGACGAGAAGATGAAACCAGCGGATGAGGAACCGACGGAAACGTCCAAGAATAAAACAGTCTCTCAGCCAGTAGTCAAAGTATGCATTGGATTCGAATTTATATTACTATATCAACTATCCTAATTGTTATATTACCTACATCACTTAAATTAATCGAAATTCCAACGTTTTTATCGCGTCTCGAGTCACTTATCATCGACTATCTCGGTACGTGGTTATTATTTCACGGTAATTGCATGCGCCTGACGACAATCGATACGACATTTCCGAGAAATATCATTAGCAGTATTTTAAACTGTGTACATAGCTTCTATACGCGTACATCTACATTTTTATTTTTAATTGACGTTCGCGCACAATGGCTAATCTAAGGAAGAAATCGGTGACTCATTAAATCGCTTGTCGTCTCAACTTATACCCTGTTCATAGGAGTAAATTAACACCGTCAGCGAACATTATTCATACATTTAAGATAAATATCTGCGTGGCTCGACAGAGACAATCGATTCTTTCACCGTGAACGATGAAGATAGTACGTTCAGAGATTTTACTAAAACTATCGAATATATTAATTTACGACTGATCGATGTTGATCTATTAAATATCATAATGATATTCAAAACAAAATTAATCATTCCGAATTACTAAATAAATCATTCGATCGTTTGATTTTCAAGGTCCTACCGTTGACCGAAGAAGAAGAGAAAGCCCTGAAGGACCTCCGAGTCGAAATTGAGGAGGAAACGGAGAATTCGTACGGTGGGCCCCATTCGAGCCCGAATCCGATCGAATTATCGTCGGACAAACCTCAACGCAGGAAGAACGTACGAACTTTTAGACCAGTTGTGAAAGTCGATCAAATCATTATCGACGAATCAGTCAAACCGGATCTTCGCCTAAGCGAGGACGCACGGCATTCTTCCATGGACGAGGACGCCTCCGCGTCCATACTTACTGACGAAATACTACCTGTCAAGGAACAACGTCTTCCCAACGTCCTCTCCAACGTTCGGAAGCTAGCCCTCACGCCAAAAATGGCGCTTCAATTGGAGAAGGAACGGATAGAGAATCAATCGTTAGAAGAGAAATCAAAATGACACCCCTCGTAGTGATACTTATTTATAGCAATACGGATAATCGACAATTTTGTGATAAATACTTGTTTAAATAGATCTTACGGGTTTTTCTTTATTTTTACGAGTTTTTCTCCACTGTTACGAATCGAATTACATTACGGTTTAAACTCGATTAAAGTGTGTGTGCGAAATTTGTAGTATATCTTTTCTCGATCGTAGGGCCAAAGTGATCGAAACATCGTATTATGATCAACTTTAAATTTCGTAAAATCGATAAAACTGATTTATTTCGTAACAAACATTACAAAGTCGTAGAAATCACGTTTCGTGTATACGTGTAGTTCGCTCGACAGAAGATAGAGAATTCGAAGTTATCATCGGGTGTTCGAACCGTCCACAGAACACGACTACTCGTTTTGTTACTTTCTTATCAATGTCTTCCTCTGATCGACATTTCGTTGCCAGTTTCACGCGTCTCTATCCTGTAATCGTTGTTGGCGCCATTCAAAACCAGCAGAGCAGGTATCACGTTCACCTCGTTGCTCCTGGAAATCTTCGGCGCGAATTTGATATTTTCCAGGGTGTTTTCATTCACGTTTATACTCAAATAACGCCGTCGATCTTGAAGGAATCTCGCGCTGGACAGAACGAACGTATTATTTCCAAACGTGCACGCGAAGGCTGGCAGGTATTGCTTGACTTCCGGTATGTAGACGTCGCGAATCGCTCCGCAATGGACGTTGGGTGGATCCATTCGTTCCTTTGAAGGATGCCGAGGTTTCTCTTCTTCGTATATTCCGCTGCTTTTCGATGACGCGTCGAACATTTTCGCCATCAGACTTCGATCCGACGATCTCTGATCGGGAACAGCCATTTGAACGTTGGCGATTTTGGACAGAGAAAATATTAAGCACATGTCTTTGTTTCCGTAAGGACACGAGTTGTCGCTCCTCTTCTTGGGTTTCTTCGCGCTGGATTCTTCGCGGTGATGGCTGCTTACAGCTTCCCTCTTCAAGGGTGGATCCTCGATTATTTTGCCGTCCATACTTTCGTCCACCGATCGATCTAGATCTCCTAGGCTCTTCAGGGTACTGCTATCGAACTTGGGAGCCCTGTTTTGTATGGTTCTACCCTCGATAGAGAGAATAACGTTTGTGAACAGCACAAAGAGGATCGATCGTCCTCGAAGCATTTTGACGTCGTTTTTCAGCGCGACCATATAGCCCATGTGACAGCGCGGTGGACACTGACTCTGTGTCGGAAGAAAGAAATGTTCCTGTGAGCGAGCAGGCAAGCAAGGTGCACGGGAGACAGAAGATTGGGCCGTTGCGTTCACACCAGTGGTTCTTAACCTTTTTTATACTCCCAGTGTAGGATTCCTAAAGCTTGTGGCAGTGGTTCGAAGAAGATTCTTAAGGGACAGCTTAAAAGAAGGCTTTTTATTTGTTCACCTAACTGTGCAGCTCATAGGAAGATCCTTGATTTGTTTACCTTACTGTACAGTTTAAAAGTAGGTTTTTGATCTTTTTCCTCGCTATACACCTTATAGGAATATTCTTAATTTTTGTTTAGCTTACTGTAAAACTTAAAAGAAAATTCTTGATCTTTTTGCTTCACTATACGGGTCAAAGGTACATTTTTTTTTATTTTTTCCCCTCACTGTATAGCTTCTTAGAACATCCTTAATTTATTTAGCTATGTACAGTTTAAAAAAAAGACATAAAATTAATAAAAAGAAAAAAGAAAGAAAAGAATCATTAGATCCGTTGACAAACATTTACAGGGCAGTGTGGATGACTTCCTGGGACAGTGGTATGCTACGACATAGTGGTTAAGAATCACTGGTCTACACTCTCGTTCATTTCGTGTGCGCTGACCTTATCTCCTGTGTAGACATCGCACAAACACCGTCAAATTCTGACCTATCTTTCAAAGAATTTCACGTCGACTTTGATCCTTTGTTTCGAGGGATGTTTTGTTGCTGCTAAGTATATATCAACGAGTATTCTGACCACGCACGGGAAAAATATAAAACTGCACAAAATGTGCGATTTTATATTTATTTATACGAACTTTAAATAAAAAAAAAAAAAATGTAAGTTTTAATCCAGTCAGTATTTTTGATAATAACTGAGCTCTTCGAATGAAAAAGAAATCAACTTTTATTCATGATTTCTTCAAGCATTAATTTTGGTGGACCCCTTCATAAGCACACCTACTATAATATGCTTATGACACTTATTCTAAAATAATAAAAACATAATCCAGGACTGAATACGGGCACGGAAGGTACAATGTATTATTTTATTATTAAAATACACCTGTTTGTACGTCATACGGTTATTGTTTAGTAAACAAATATGCATTGTAAACTAGGTACGACGAGATCATCCTTGATCCTGAAGATTGAAAGCTACTGCCCTCATGTTGCGACACTACAAACTACAAGGATCCATATTTAGAGAATTCTGCAACGTATAAAAAATCCGAGATTCGAATAAAATCGTTACTTATGTAGAAAAGTAAATCAGAGGCGGATAGTTGTTAAATTTGTTTTAAATTTTGTTACGTTGTACAATTGAAATAGAAGTCGATAAGATAAATCACTGACAGTGCAAGCGCGGTACACGTGCGCAATGTGATGTCAACAATTTATAACGTAATATGTGAGACGTCCGATTTTCGGAGCACGTACAGAGAGGAACAATGTATATCTTATTGTTATTTATGTATTGATGGCACGATGGTGTAATTTTATATGTAACGCTGCATAGGGAACAGAGTTGTATAGCTGTAGAAATTATTGATTTCGAAACTATCGCGTGTGTCAAACATAATTTCTATTTTGAGCAATATTTTCATAATTATTTATTGCTTTGTCTATCAAGAAGTGAAAGTAGATTCAATATTGTCGCGAAATTGTCATCAGATGGTGCGAAAAGGTTAAAATGCAGCGTTAAAATGGTACTTAACCTCAAAGTTCGCTGATCCTGATGATCGATTCTTCCTATATCATCGTATATTAATGAATGTGAGATAGTGATAAAACTAAAATAATATGGCGGGTCAGCAACATCCATTCCCATCTGGGTTTCCCAATGTACAACAATCTGCAATGCGTACCCAATTTGGTGGAGGACAAATGGTATCTGGTTTGATGGGCCCACAACAGGGTGGTAAGTACATTCACAATAAGGAAAATAATTGTAAAGTACAGATGGACAAGCGGATGATATCTCTCCAGGTATGGTAAGTCCTCAACAATTTGGAGTAGGTGTGGGTGTCGGAGTTGGGGTAGGTGGTGTAGGGACAAATGCTATGGGTATGCCTAGTGCTCAACAAGTACTAGCTCAACAGCAACAACAACAGCAATCTGTTGCAATGCAACAACAAATGCAGCAGATGCAACAACAGCAGTTACAATTACAACAGCAACAACAAGCTGCCATGGTGCAGCAAAATAGCCAAACGAGTAATCAAGCTACCACACCCCAAACACCTGTACAACCCACTCAACCACCACCTCAACAGCAACAACAAAATAAAGAATTTAACACTGCCAGTTTATGCAGATTTGGCCAAGAAACTGTGCAAGACATTGTCAGTCGTACTTTAGAAGTTTTTCAAACATTAAAACTCTTACAACCTCCGAATGGTATTTAGGATATAAATAATTAGAATTCTTTTCAGCATATGTTCAATTACATCGTTAGATGGATTATACAATTTTTAGGCATGGCTCAAGGGTCGAGTTTAGCTAATGAAAAGAAGAATAAAGTACAAGAACAACTAAGAACACTGAAATTATTATTCAAACGGTTAAGACTGATTTATGAAAAATGCAACGAAAACTGTCAACTTCAAGGTATGGAATATACACACATAGAAAGTTTAATTCCTTTGAAAGAAGAGTGGGATATGAAATCCGATGAGAAAAAGACATCTGAGGCTTACAGACTGGCTTGTGAAGAAAGCAAAGAAATTATGGAGGTTAGTCCAGATTATAATTTACTCAATAAAAAATGAAATACTAAGTTTTACAAATTATAAAATTAAGTTAAATTTTTTGCAGCAAGTTGTATTAAAAAATAGGCATCTCAAGGAAATAATTGATCACTTAAGGCGTATCATCTCAGAAATAAATACAATGTTAAACATGCGTCGATCTTAAACTATGTATTGTACATAAATATTTGTATAAGTTATTAAGAATATGTTAATAAATAAAGATACTATTTCCTACTGAAAAATAATAATACTAGTGTCACTCACTGATACATGAAGACTTTATTGTGCAGTGTTAATGTCATCCACATCGAAATGAATGATATCGGTGGCTCTCAACACTGCTTCTGGAATCTTTCCCAACGGTGTGTGCAAATTACGCACATACACCTCTAAACAATCCACATCACAGCCTCTAAACTCAGCAGAAACGTTCGTCTTCTCATATAAATGAAATTCTGCTTGCTTACCTGTAACAAATAAAGTGCATTTGACATTAGACACAGCTATTCAAATTTCCAAGCAAATGTTCGTTGTACAATTGCTGTCACGATATAGGAATAAACGCGTACTATTTCCGTCGATGAAAATCAAATTTAACGAAATTTATAATCGAATGTTCGCGCATTAAGACAATTACAGCGTCGGTATTGGCGCCATATTTAAGCAATTGTGCGTGCAATTAAATTGATTTAAATTGTAAACGTGACGATTAATAAGTACCAGTGAGTCTACGCGGAAATTGGATAAATATTTTCCTAGCATTCGATTCGAAATAAAGGGGATCAGACTGAAAAAAGCAAAACGTCGTACCAACAATTCCGGTAATCACTCGCAGAAATCGCTCGCGCAGAAATGCACGAGCTTCTTGTTTTTCAGGAGTCGCAAAGTCTAAGCCGGTGCTGTTTTCATTCAATTTTACAGTGTCTTCGATTGTAGTGGTCATCTTTTCCAAAAAAATTTCCGGCAGCGAAGAGCGAAGATTCCCTCCGAATGGCGGACATCAAGAGCACTACTGCGCAGCGTCGCTGTCATGCGCGCCAAATTTTAAAATCGAAAATATCAAGACTGGACCTTTTAACTAATAACAAGTACAGAAGATTGCAAGTTAAGATTCTAATCAACAAAACATGTTTAAGATACATTAAATTATTGTAAAAGTATGCTGAAACGTAGCATCTGTAAAGGATTTAAAGAATAGGACACAATTAAAAGAAAGAAACGAAGACTTATTAATCAAGTACTTCCGGAAAATGAAAAAGTTTCTAATAGAAACCCACATATCCCAACGAGGAAGTGGAGATTGCCGTACGTTATCATATTTTTAACGATATCTAAGAAACACACTTTCACGAAGTAGAACATGAGGGTGACCCGCAGGTTTTCAGTTTTGTTAGGCAGCTCCACTGGTTTTTCTTCACTCTCGTTCCAAGCATCGTGCAGTCACAATGAACATTTTCACCTTTTTGATTCTAAGTGCCAGCATTTGCTCTCCCAGTAAGTATTCATGGTCAACAATTCAAACTTATGGAAGTGGTGAATTATTTTTTTTTCTTCTCTGAGAAGGATGTTGTACTAATATTATTTATTTCTTCAGGTCTGTTCTGCAATGCCACCGCAACGACTGAAAACGCAAAAATGATTCGCAAACCGATAGTGACATCAACTCTAAAGAATGATGACAGTGTAACGCAAGCGACACAGGTCTGGAAGAATTCATTACGCCTACTACAGAATCCATTGAAAATTGATGACTTGAAAAAGATCGCGAACACGAAGGTAGACTTATCGAACAGGAAGAATAGATTTTTAGGACCTTTGGCTTTCCTAGCTGGTTTAAGTGTAGGCGGTATACCGGGTGTACCACCAAACGTGAACACCTATGCCAAAGCTCCACCAGCGAACTTAAATTTCGGTGCTTCCCAACTTCCGTTCCCTTATCAGTACATGCCGCATCCCTACGTCTTGGCCACCTCCTTGGGGCTTTATCCTTTACTGAATCCTTCGGTGATGCAGGCGATCAACGGTGGTCAAAACGATTTTCAAACGTTGCCTCAGAATCAGCAAGTGTCGAATTTATTAGAGAATAAAAAACCGAACGACTTGTTGAACAACAACGACGAATATCCAGAGGAGTCCACGAAGGTTGAGAATCTCGGAACTCCGAACGACGTCGAAGAGAAGGCTGACGAGAGTGCAGAATTGCCAGTCGAAGACATTCGGAACGCGGAAGAGAAGGTACGAATTTGGTAGGGCGAACAAATAGAAATTAGTCCAGGAAAATCACGTGACTTCCTGTCTATTTTTGATATACACTAAAACTATATAATATGTATATATGTAGACTCTAGTGCTGGGTATAATGTTAATAGAATATATAAATGTAGGAGTCAAAACATACATCAATTAACATGTCTGTTCTACACCTGAGTACATAAAAATATTAATTCGCATAAGTACCCGCAGTATTGTACAGTAATAGTAATTTCTGTTTCCACTCATACGATAAGAAACTCCTCAGGGACACATTTATCTCAAACCTTCCAAAAATCTAAAAACTGCTTCTCATACCTATACTTCTGATCAATTTCCATATTAATTATCCATTTTGTTATTTTTTGTGACGATCCACAGGAGTCGAGCACCGTTATCGTATGCGACCTGCGAAAGGAATCGAAGAAGAAGGACGATAACTCCGTAAAGCTTGCCTCTAGAGACCTCGAAAAAGACAATTCGCCTGTTTTTCGAGCAGGACCAAACACTAAGCCAGAAAATGTCACCGTTGCACCAATGCAAATGGAAAATACGACGATTAACAACGCGACCAGTCTGCCTTTCAACGGCTACTACGGTGGATATCCTCAAAACGTGCACCACATCGACTTCACCACGGAAACGAACGAGTACCACGACTACGAGCACATTAATTACAATCTACCCACTTACGACAAACCCGTCAACTTTTACTCGGACGGCAGATATCATTATTACTCCAATCCCTCCGTCGATTCCTCACCCACGAACGACTTCCATCAGGAGCAGATACCCGAGTACGTATCCAACGATTTCAACAGATACGTTTACCCGTCCTACAATACGCCGCCATTTGCCAACGGTGGTTTCAGGCCTGTTACGCAGTGATATGATACACAGTAACATGCTTTTTGAATATGTAGAACACGTTCGCGATAAGAACGATTCGTTAAACTTTCTACTGATTTAGGTTTAGGTAACAGTAAATACGCGAAGTTCGATGAAATAAATGGAAATATGATTATTCTTACTATATTTCTTGACTTGTTACACATCCTTGGTTCGATTTCTGCGCGTCGTGTGTGTGTGTTTTGTATATGGTTGATTGTAAATAATTACGATTGTCTCGCGTGGTGGCAACAGCGTTATTGACTTTGGACTACCCTTGCGGATAATTGCTGCCTCGTCAGATTGTTGACGGAGTTCTGATAAGCAGGACCGTTTCGACAAGCGTTGAAGACTGTTTAGAAAATGTACCGTGACGGGGCGATAGTTTATTTATTATTTATTTGTTTAGTGAACACACTGGATTCCCACGTTTCGGCGAGTAAGTATACCGAAGAATTATTTCATACTTGTCTAGTTAAATATAGATTCAGTTTTACGTTACTGAATATTTTTATTTCTTAACATGACGTACGACGCTCGTTAAAATTGAATAGTCACGTTTACTATAATAAATCTGAGATATATCTCACCAGCAACGAAGCTGCCAGTAATTTATTATTGCATTCGGCGAAACAGTTGCTCCATACTACTCGGTGGTTACTTTTCTAGAAATACATTCAATGATTCTCACCGATGACGTCAGTGATTTTTCACGGGGTACAACGGCTGTTTCGCCATTTTCTGACACACCTATACCAACAAACATTCCTGCGACGTCGAATAAACAGGAGCCAGACCATCAGCATGAGAAATCATTATTTCGTAAAGAATACGAAACATCAGCTTCTAACGGTTCGAAACGAAACTTTAAGAAATATGCAGAAATATTCATTTTCACTGAAATTTTTGCTTGATTTGGCAGGAAAAAAGGAAAAGCGAAATGCTGATAAGGATGATAGCGTCGGTGTGCCGAGGGGAAAGCAAAAGAAAGCGAAAGAGTTGGGGCGTTTGTTGCTGAATAACGACTCGACTAGAAAATACGAGGACATTCACGACGATTATTTCGACGACGATGACGACGATTACTTCAAAGGCGCGAATGTTAAGAAGATGAACTGGGAGGACTATCAAAACGAGGATGGACCGAGTGTCATGGAGCTGATTGCTTTGGACGCGAGACACAAGAAACACAGGTAGCTTGTCATAGTAAGAACCAGGTGTTCTTCACGTTTCAAAATAATATAAGTGGAAATAGGTAAATCTTTTTTTAATTAATTGGTTATTCGGGGACACTCGGTAGCTGGCTTCACACATATAAATAAGAAATCGAAATAAATAATAAAATACCACAGAAAAAATTTCCAACCGATCCGCGCAAGGCAAACGAAACTTAATTTCATTGATTTACAGATAAAGGTGACTTGTAACCGTTTTGTGCCTTTCATCTTCATCTTCCTTTCAGCGTTCATTGTCTGCGCACTGTCAAACATTGCCAATAAAGTGTCACCGCGTGGTGAAACATCGAGGAGCATATCGATAGCGACTGCACAGAACGCACGTGCCCTTGGTGATGCAATTCATAAATTAAAGTAACGCGTGGTCTCCGTGAAATACAGTTTGTTTGGACAATTGCAGCGAGCGGATTGCACAGTTGCACGCGGTTGTTTTTCCCGTCGAAATGAGGAAAAAAGGAATCGTTTCGTTGTCAACTCGTGTCCCACAGTCATTGTAAAAAAAAAAAAAGAAACCGACGATAAAACGCGAAGCTTCGGTTCCTGTTTAATCGTCGATTAATCAGTGAACTCCGTCGTCAGATGCGACCAATTGGACTGCGCGGCTCGCAGGGAAGAAACCTGTTTTATTTTCGGACGAGTTTGGAGGGCTGGGCTTCTCGTCTATTTCGAGAAGGCCGCTACTGCTGGTATTGTGTCTCTAAAGACGCGGATACTTTGCAGCTTTCACGTAGAATTTTTCAAAGCGAACGTTTCTCCGTCGTTATGCTTGTTCAGTCGTGCCATGGACGCCGACGTTCGTAAACACTGCTTTTCGTAAATAATTTTATGTTGATGAGGTTTCAGATAATGGACTTCTTTATTATGTCAAAGTTTTAGTTACTGGTGTCTTTGTTTCGTTTTAAATATATTAGATTCGTCAATAAACACCAGAAGTATTATTGACAACGTTTTCAGTTTGATGAAAATGATTAGAATAGGGAATTAGGTATGTAATAGGTGTAACTCGACTTGGTTAACTCGCAGCTTAATATGTGTGCGGAGTTAGAGTCGATACTGAAACGGGGTTGCGTGCGTGATTATGCAATAAGCAAATAGGAAATGATCGACTTCCTTCGCGGAAGCGTTAAATTTTTCTTTGGGACGTTGATAGTATCGAAACGGTGCGCTAATGTTTATTGTCTGGCCACAAGTGCCATGGGTTATTTGTCGTATGAATAATGAAAAAGGGTAACGCCATTCGTAGCGCGCAGATAATTCATTTATAATTATCACGTTGGCGACGATCGTTTACTTCGCTTCTTCAGGAGCAGAAGAATTTATTTTATTTATTTATTTGGGTCGATTCAAACGAGACAAATTTGCATGTTAATTAAAGTAGATTAGTTTGACTTATACTGCGCGTACCACCGAATTTCTGGAAAATGCAAGTTCGCGACGTATCAGATTTCATTGCGCAGCCCCCTCCGATCGGTCGTCGCGAAAGTATCTATGCGATCGGATTAGAGCGTGTCTCTTTATGTCTAAATATATACCGGGTGTCAGGGTTGAATGGCCTAGGATTTCCGGTCTTCATCGTACGGAGCTTTGGTTTTCCGTTTTTTTTTCCCTCTACTTTCAGCACAAGCACTCGCGTCTCTTCGTCCCTCGGCGATGTCCGCCCCTTTCTCCAACTTTTTCCACGCCGCTCACGCTTTTTTCCACACGAAACCCAATAGCCTTGCATCCTCTAGGACACTTCAGGACTATTTCCTGCGTGTCGGACAAGCCGGATGAGAAACCGCAAATGTAAAACCCCGTATTCCAGTGATACGACAAATAAGCGATACATGTTCGTATAAAATGTACAGGTAATAGAGAACAGAGAAAAATAGTGGAGGGGAAGTACAAAGCGTTTGTTGAAATTATAAAGGCGCTTGAAGAATTTTATTTTTAATTGAAACCTAGAAGTTGTGAAAGCTGTTGCGCGTATTTGAAATCGTATTAAAGGGACACCCTGTTCTTAAGCAATAAGGGTGCTGATTCACCCTTTCAAGGCGTGCAACTTGACGTTCCTTAAGGGCGCACCTCATTGAGTATGCAACTTCGCAGCGACGAGCCCTAGATATATATCTATAAATTATGCGAGGAGGGGCCAGACGCGGGCAAATTCTTATTAAGTGGAAAATAATAAATAATATTTTTGAAAAATCTAAATTTGAATAAGATGCTTCAAAAAATTAAAAAAAAAAAAAAAAAAAAAAAAATGTTTTTAAAGTTTCAGACAAGAATACCCCCTCAAATAATGGCCACCTTCGATGGACGCACGCGTTTCGAACCTGGTGCACGTGCACACGGTGAACGGCTCTCGTTCTGTGTGGTAAACTCACCACGCTCGGGTAAGAACCCCGGGCTTCACGTATGAGGGACGACAGAGGAGAGAGACAGCTGTGGGGCAGCTGGCAGCGCGTGCCACGAACCTATGGGGTCTCCTTCAAACGCGGACGACGACGATATCCTATACTTTGTGACACACAACTAACGGCATGTTTCGAACAATGCGATGAACAGAGGTTGCTGATCGCCAAACGTCGTGGAAGAGAGGCTACGCCGAGTTACGCTTACCGTAATTACAGGCTCGCTCGAGAGTACCATTTTCCCTTCATCATTTATTGCCGAAGATGCCCTGTATAAAGATTCGACGCTTCCGAAATAACCATTCGATGCAAATGCGACTCGTTTAACTCGTGGACGAAACCGCCTCTACAAACTGGGAAATGGAAGGCAGAAATGGCATACTAAACGTGAGCATAGTGCCAATTAAAATGGAGGACTTGCTAACACTGAAAGTAAAGATGCTCGACCGGTGCCTATGGTGCGTATTTATTATATCTTTGAAAGTAAAATGTAGAGGGACAGGTCAATCTTAATTTCCTGTTTCAATCATTTTTATTTCAAAATCGAACAAGCAACATAATACCCATTGAAACAAAACTGAAGGGTACAAATCCAATAATGACCAGTACAGCTTAGACGGATCTTTATTTATTAAATCGCCAAGCTTAATCCCGATACTTTTTAAAATGTCAACGTTTAACTCCTTTGTTCTCCTTGTTTTCAATTCATTCATCCCATTTGCGGAAAGTGCGAAAGATATCGGGGCATTGTGCGAGATTGGAACGGGACGTTGGGCTTCCTTGAAAGTTTTTCACCCGCTCTAAAAAAAAAAAAAAAAAGAGATCAGCGGGTTCAAAACCTTCGGGGGAGCGTTTCAAGCCAGTGAACATCTGCCGTCGTCTGCAACGATAATAATTCGAACAGCTGATACTCCTCGACGGACCACCGTCTTGCCTCGTGGATCCCGTAGGAACGTTTCGGTTCAGGCGCTTCTTGAAGCCTGCTCAAAATTCTGGCAACGGCGTACTCCTCTTTTCCCTGGCGAGTCAACCGTCGTCGTGTCTTTGTCCTGAAGGTCCCAGAACCCTCTCAAGACCGTGTTAACCGGCAGCATTTTAATCCAAAATACTGGCCACTCAATAACATTTTTACACTTCAAACGTTTTATAAGAAAACATCACGACGGAGGTTGCAAAACGAAAAGCATCGAACATTAAATTTGCAGCTTTCATTTGGAGCAACTATACAGTATATACGATTTTATGTAAATATATATTTATTCATAATTATATTCTATACGTACAGAACACAATTATAGAAACAGATCGAAAATAAACTTTGCATTTTTCATTAGAATACATATATAGGTGTTCTTAAAAAAAAAAAAAAATAAATTTTATATTCACCTATTTCTACACTTCTATTTATTTTAACACGCAGGTTGCATCTTGCTCCAAAACGAACTCACCCCAACAGAATTTAAAAACCGACACGCAAAACACCGGAGTATTATCCGAATCACCGTCTAAGCGTACAAAGCTACCAATTCACGCGATCAATTCACGCTTTCGCTCGATCAGTCCAAGATAATAACGAAAAGCGAAGCAGCACCGGTGGCCAGCACGAATCGGAGCATTCCGCCACATCTAAACCACGCGAAGGTGCATCCATTGCTATAATTGCATAATTTCCATAACGCGCAAATTTGTTAATCCATTAAGCATTTAAAACTTCGAAATCCTTTTCGGAGCGTCGTTTAAAACGGCGGAAGATTCCCTCGTTCTGGCGTCGCTACGCTACTGGCGCCGCGCAGGGGTAGGGATCGACGCGGACCAATGGGAGGAGAGCCCGAAGAACCCGGCGAACTGGTGCGCAGCACGGCAACTTAAAGGTAGCTCGTCATTCGCACGTGGGCCTTCGTTCGTGACGGATGTGTGCGCGCGCCAAGGAGAACCGCCAATTGCAAAGACACACCGTCGGTTAACCACGGGTGGTACGTGTCGGCAACAGTGTAAACCCGCGGGCGAGAAAATTTCCATTTAGACGTGCGAATTTTCGTGTAGTCGCATCTCGACGGTGATAGCGACTTCGAGCAACGCGGTTCCGCTCCAAAAGCGAGAGCAGTTGTTATCCGTGGTGCATTGTTTGATATACGCGACATCGATTTTTTGATCGTCGGATCGCTCATTGTCGATCCCGCTAAAGGAGTTCCACTGGTGCTTTTCATTGGGATTAATCACGATATCTACACAGTGCGACTAACATCGGTGGAACGAGAGAGGTGCGTATCAACAGTGTTTAATTAAATAAAAATATTTCGTTGGAGCACGGGTTGCCCAATTGCTCTCGAACGCGTTCGATACTCCGGGCGCTTTGGCAAGATATCATTAGGACGGTCATTAGGAACGCGTTGGATTACACAATGAAAAATTAACGCCCGTGGAATTAATTGCTCCGCTTCGCGGGCCGGTGGCGAAAATCACTGTTAAGGAACTAAGTGTTTCGGTAGCGTTTTATGATAGAAGGTGGATTTGTTTGCAAGGTGCGAAGAATTAAAAATTTAAAAGGATCATTATTGGAGCTATACATAGGCGTGCGTAGACGCGCCACCGAGCGAGTGATGGGTAGAATTTTATTCGAACGAAAAGTTTGAGCGAGTAATCGAATGGTGATTCACGTGGGTTAAATGAGATTGGTAATTAAATTTACGTGATTTAATTATTTAAATTTGATGTATGTTTTACGGTGGATATGTATACGCGTCAATTTTCTTCAGTTTTCTAATGTTTGATCACTTTTATTTATTCGATAGCGTTTTCATTCGACGAAGGTTGAACCGTCCCGGTGACACGTGATGCTTACGCAGCGCAGAATTTTATTTGAATAATAGGCGATGAATACAGAAATTGAATACAGACATTGAAAGGTGTTTATAAAGGTTGCTCCAAAATGGTTTCGGAGTTTTGTTGTTTCTCTATATACTTTTCACACAAATACATTAATATTTTGTTTGGCTTTTCATGCTAAGAAAATCAGAAATCATTATTATTAATTATACATGTTAATGTGTGGAAACGACATTCCAAAAACATCACCTGTGGAAAACCCTTTGTTTTATTCGTGGTTGAAGATTTGGTCTAGATAAGAATTTTGCCAATTTTTGTAATCGGGCCACGAGGATGCTTTGGAGGGGATTGCAAGGCGAATCGGAAAATGTTGTTTACTCGATGGCCAAATGTTTCGGCGAGGCTGTCTCGCACGTTCGTAAAACGATCTGCTTATTCTCTCGGTCGCTCCTCTTTCACCCCTTTGCTGCAGCGGTCTCGTCGCGACAAAGGGGTACACGTCGACGGGCACGTGTACCACGACGTTTATTAATAAACCTCGACGTCGGCTCGACGATTTCTCTTTAGCAGAAGGCCTGGAAACGTGTGCAGGTGATTACAGTCGTCTGGCGCGAAGAAACCGGGAAACATAATTTTTCTTCGTTATTTCCTTTTCGTTGTACTCCGGGGGACCATTGTCTCAGCTGGCCAAGAATAAATTAGCAATTGTGAATTTTCATCCCTAACCGATTAATGTTGATTTAAGCGTGGCTAGAATTGGAGGGCAGTAGATTCGTAAATTTAATTGATGTTTACTTTGAAATAGGATGATGGGGTTTAATTTAAATTGATTTAATTTGTTTGTTTTTTTTTTGTAAATGTCGTAGGAGAAGAGAATATATTTGATGGATTGTTTTATCGGTCCAATTAATTAGTAAACAAATTTTACTTGATTTATGATCACGATCTGTACAGGTTTGACTACTTATTTAGCTTGAATATTAATTAAATCATGAATATACATATAACCCAATTCCTTTGCATAATGTTGAAAAACTTGAATCAAATTCATCTAATTTATGGTTAATTAATACAGTGAAGTCATCTGATTTAAAATCACTACAAAAATTAAAAATCTCAAATTGAATAAATTCTTAAATAAAAATATTCTATTCCAAAGTCGAAATATGTAAATATACGGTAACATATATTACAATGTTTATTTCTATATTCGATGACAAAATACTTAAATAAAAAATCTCCCTTCGAACTCTCTGAAATAAAATGTCCGCCATTTTTATTTCGCCGGTGTTGCTAATCGCGAACGTTATTGGAACGGTGTTAAGCTCTGATAATAAATAACCGAGTACATGAAGATGCCTGAATCAAGTTTGGAACGTTAGGGCAAACTTTGTTTTCATGTTTGAGGAACATGATTGCGATAAAGTTTGCGCAATGTCCAGTATTAGCTTCCAGAACAACAGGTTGGATGGAGGATGTTGGACTCGAAACATCCAACTGGTGTCGCTTTGTTCGCTACCCGATAATGTTCTTTGTACAGGATTTTTGTCGTCGATTGGCAAACAAAGCCAGACCGATTCTCTGATGTTTTCTGGAACTCTGGCCTTTGCGACTTTGGCCGAGAAGATATTTTAGTTAGTTTCGTCGAGCGCGTGGCAATCGGCCAATGTCGTACGCGAGGCTGCTCCGTGATCGATGCGTGATGTCGCGGTCTTTTGTGATACTATCGGAAATTAGTTCGACGAAAATGCTTCAACACTCGTTAGACGAAATCTTCGTTGACAGATCTTATCTCTTGCACTTGCGTTTATTCGAAGAAAAAAATGATTTCTGCCGATTTCGCTTGGGCTCCATTTGAAACTCTCTGAATAGCAGCAGCTGGCTGAGTAACAGTTATTTTGCTATTGAATTTTGCATATAAAAATAAGTATTTTGTCATCGAATATAAAAATAAACATCATAATTCGTGTCACTAGCCATTCAGCATTTATTCAGTTCCGAAACGTTTTCAACGAAGAAGAAGCAGAATATTTTCTATTTTTTATAGAATACAGAATTGTTGCTCCGAAGCGCAAATAATTTCGTAGAATTGAACGGTTGGACTTGTTCGTGCTTGACGCGTTACCGCTGTTGATTTACGAGACATTGTTGACACCCTCCGTGGCCGTTACACACGTCTTATTACCTGAAGGGTTGGAACAGCTTTTCCCAACATCTCGTTCCCTTATGAAATCCCTACCCATTGAAAGGAAGGCTGACGAAATGTATGTCTATGTTAATTCTAATATCCACATGTAGATATCGAATAATAGCAGTTGTCCGGGCTCTTTCTTTCCCTGTATTATAAATATTAATCGACCTATGGGAATCGTGGATCGTTACTGTGTATATTACTCTTGAAAGGATCGTTTTGTTCAACGCGGTGCGAAGATTCTTGTGCAGTGAACCAAATGCACAAACGTTCCCGTTTCAAATAACTTTCTAATTTTGAATGTTGCTTGGATCTCCTGCGCACGTCTTCGCCATTAAGGCCTGCAGTTAACCGGGTAAACAATTAGATAATAATAACACGCATAAATCCTTGCTCTAAAAGTGGTAGCTATTGTTTATAATTTTTGTAGCGAACTAGGAACACGTGATTGGGGGTTAATTCTCGTATGAGGAATTAATTAGTGCAACGATTCCAGAGAATAACAAACATACAATTAAAATAATAAGAAAGCATGCATACAAGGAAGAGCAATTTCTGTAATTAATCCAATGTTCGCACCTTCTAAATTGCTCTCTTTGGTAGGAAAGGTTCTCTTTTACTCTCAATAATAATAATTCTTCAATTGGTACTACTCCGAAAGAAGCTGCGATATCGCTGTTACGTCACTTCATCCCTCGAATCGTTTATAAATATTCTGGCTAGCTCCTAGTCTAAAAAGAAACGTCAGCTTCCGGTGAATTTTCAAATATATCTCATTCAGCACGAGCTGCCCGATGCTTTTGTGTAGTTCTAGCGGTACACCCATCGCGGAGACGATTATCAGCGCGTCGATCACCTTCGCCGGGCGAGCATTACACGCCGGTGCGGTTTAATACGAATACACCCCGTATTGCGAGCGCGAACCCGCTGTTTAGCACTTATCAGCCGCGGCACGGTCGTTGCTTCCACGGTAGCCGTATTAAAAAGCAGAAAAAGGAAAAAGAGAGAGAGAGAGAGAGAGGGAGAGAGAAGAAGGAAAGAATAGAAATAAAAAACGGAGAAAAAGCCGTCTTTATGCTCGACCGAACGTCCCGGTCGTAGTTGCGCCTAGGATGAGGGAAAAAAGGGAGAAAGAGCAACGGTGGTGGTGGAGGAGGAGTCCGATGGCAGCACAACAATATGATTATACGGCGTGCTGCACCGGTTTTCTGCAGCAGCTGCCCGTCGTTTTAGGGGATCGGACAGAAACGGACGACGAAGGGCCGTTCTGGTGAAGTGGCGCACTGTCACGGATGGTGCTGGTGGTAGTGAGGCAGGTGGGGTGGGGGGTTACAGGAGGGGGTCGGAAGAGAGGCCCACTTCGCAGGGTCTGTGCGCGCCGAATGGGCACAATGCTGGCACGAGACGGAGACAGAGCTGAGAGGAAAAAGCGAGAGAGCGGAGGGACCCCTTCTTCCGTGGGCCCCGTCCGTCTACCTCTACTCTGGCTCAGCCAGCATTGCAGAAATTCGAAAGCCGAGCCGAGACGAAAAGTACCCTGCTACCTAGGGCCCCGGAGCTGTTTCTGCTTGATCGCGAGGAGAGGCGAAAACTGGCTCCCTTTTCAGGCCGTTACCGGGCCTTGAATGGAGGTCAGGGTCCCTTCTCCTCCGCTCGCCCTTTTCTTCGGCTCGAGGTACCTCTTCCGAGCGTCCTTTCGACCACGCTGCTCGCGGCCTGTTCTTCCTCTTTTTGCCTGGGCCCTGGTTTTCCCCCGGGGAGTCCGCGCAGGCGCGCAACGGGCCCTCGCTTCCTATCCGAGGGGATTCCGATCTGTTCCACGCTCTCTTTCGTACGGATGGAGTCATCGATTTCGAAGGGAATCAGGAGACGCGAGCTAGGAACTCTGCGAAACGGTACCTCGTCGGTCGATCGAAAGGGATGAGCGGTTTATTTTTGGCCTTCTTTCGATGACATACGACGCGGGACGGACGTCAGGTTCCCGGGAATGCGCGCGCTTGTTGCGCACTGGCGCGGGGTCACGTGAGCCGATGGGATTCGAATAACGGATGAATTAATGTGTTTCTTCCTTGGTATATTGCAGCGGAACGCAGGAATTGCTGTTTTCCTTGACACTGTGCGTATTATTATTATTAGACCGTGGATGTTTATGCATATCTGACGAATAGAGATACAGAGAAATTTATAAGAATTTAGTCTTAGGTTTCATTTTATCCGCGAGGAAGTTCACTAAAATTTCCCTTCTCTTTTCGTATTTCCCAGGTCTCAAAGTTTCCGATCGCCTAAATGCTGCTGAGCCTGTGACGTTGATTAACGTTCGTGCCAAGTACCAAAGAAGGTGTCAAAATTGAGCAAGTAGTTCTTTCATCCGGCGGTGATCTCGCCAAAATTTGGAGGATGTTGATGCCTGGTGCCACGGGTCTCAGCACCGTCGGCACTGTTGGTGCCGTGGGGGCGCCAGGGCCGGACGAGTTGGTCTCGAGCCTGGGCGCTTTGACTGGCACCACACCCCAACAGAAGGACACCACCTGGACGAAACTTTTCGTCGGTGGTTTGCCCTACCACTCCACCGACAAAAGTCTCAGGGAACACTTCAACGTCTACGGAGACATCGAGGAAGCTGTCGTTATCACGGACAGGCAGACTGGAAAAAGTAGAGGCTATGGTTTCGTAAGTGTTGCAAAGACAGAGAATTTCGTTTGACGTTGCTGATTAATAGCTGTTGTGCGTTGATTTGAGTTTGATTTGAGCTAATTGTTTAGAGCAAAGAGAGGGGGGGGGGGGGCTGAGCTCTTAAAAATCTGAATTATGTTATATCCTTGTCGGGCGACAGGAAGATAGGGTTTGTACATATGGTTAATACGTAGTAATTCAGGTTCCTAGGAGCTTAGCTTGGACACATCTAGCTTAGAGTGAGTAATTTCTAGTTTGTAAGTATAGGTGTGGGTCAGAGTTGGTGCCCTATTTTTTCTTTTTTCTTTTTGTTTTCTTAACGAACACCGTAATTCTGTGAAAAGAATTTGCAGTACTTCACAAAAAGTATAAAAATTCTACGGTGCTCGTTTATCGTTCTACTCGCTGAAACAAATGAGTCAAGTGAGTACGTAAAGATAGTAGCATAATTTATTACGATAATGAAACCAGTTTGTACACTCGTATCGGGGGTACACGTTTCGTAGGCTTTCCGTTAACGATAATTTCTATTCTTGCGCAAACGTGTACGCGGCTTGACTACTTTATTATTCGTTTCCCTTTTTGTTTCACATAAATCCGTCTAAAAAAAAAACAAGGATTCGTTCATCTTCGATGTTTCAAATTTTAGATTTGAGTCACTTTTGGTATCCATGTAAGATTCGAAGCGTTTGAAATAAACGAATGCTGATCAATTTTAGGCCGCAATGTTCTGCTCTTTGTTTTTTACACTCTCAAGCTTTTTATTTGGTATTAATTATTATTGGTAAGTCGACGGATGGTTGAACCGACGGAAAACCTGGAAATATCCGGATTTTACGTGCAAGGTACACGCACAGGAGTTCGTATCGCTTATAAAAGGGGTAGGAAGTGCAAGATCCAGGTGGAGCAGTGGGATTAGTCGAATAATCGATCGGATCTGCACGCAGGTGATCATGGGAGACAGACCGGCAGCGGAGAGGGCGTGCAAAGATCCCAACCCCATAATCGACGGTCGCAAAGCAAACGTCAACCTGGCCATTCTTGGAGCTAAGCCCAGGGGTAATCTACAAGCGAGTAAGTTTGTTTAGCAATGTACGGTCATTGAGTGTGTGCGGATTGCGCGAGGCATTAGATGCGAATTCGACCAGTTAGGTAGCGATGTTTGAACTGTATTACTGCTTGAGTGACTCTCTGCTTTGACTTACACGATTGGGGATTTGCACAACGATTTCTGCACCATTCTCTATTCTTTCTTCTTCTACAGTTAATTTAGAGTTTTATAATTCATATATATTATTTCAATTCTCCACAACAGGTTTTGGAGAATTTTATATAATTTCGAACAGTCACTTTTTATTTTCATTCGAATTAAAATTGGCCCATGCCTCGATAGGAGAAATAGTGCTATAGTTGAAGAAGTTAAGGAATTGTCGCGTAAAATTACGAAGAAATTGTGTTTACTATTTCTAATCTGTCGCTACTGTCACGGGTTTTACCCCGTTGAAACGCAGCCAAATTTCAATTCGAATCGTCGCAGTAACGGGCGATATACTTCTTGGACGACGAGGGCGGGCAATTATTTTTCCTGATATATCGAGGGCACGTGTCCAACGCCGATGAGATATTACTCTAAAAGAGTTCCGTTAATGGGAAGTTAACTTCGACGTCAATTAGGAAAGAACGACGCGCGCGTTCCTGACGAGCAAATCCCGTCTAATTCTGCTCTTGGGTCTGATCGGAATCAAACACGCTGACAGCTAGAGGTCTCTTGTGCAATTCGATCCCACGTGGCTCGCACCAGAGATGGGCAAAATTCTTTTCTAGATAAAAATGTAGGTTAGGCTCCTTTAGCTGTACTTTATTTGCATTTTTGCTTTGTCTCTTCTTTTCTAGTATGTTCCTAACCTGGTTTTCCTTCCTGTCGTGTTTATTTTGGTAACAAGTTGCGCAATGATGCGAGATAAATAATTAAACGAGAAATTTCGAGCGATGATCTAATGGCAGATAACTGTTTATCCAGTATTCGTTAGGTGAAATCTGTTTGCTAAAATTTCAACTGATTTAAAAATCGTTATTTTAATTTGATTCGTTTGCATTTTCTCGTCGCTCCGAATTTAATTTCACGCGTGGGACAAATGGAGTAACAAGAGATTGGGAGGTTCGTGGTTGGAATAAAATTTAGTTTATCTACGATTGGCGAAGGGCGAAGGACAGTTTCACGAGTCGACTGTGCCGATCGAGAACCGTACCCTGAGTCACTCTCCTCAAATTCTTGCGGTGGCTTCAGGCCAACATAGCTTGGCGCTTCGGCACCTAAGTCTAAAATTGCCTTAACCCGAGTACCGAGTTCGCCTTTGTTTCTTTTCCTTCGCGTGCAAAAATCGTTTCTGGTTTGGAATCGGACGGCGACGTTTAATATTAGACGCGTCCGCAACCAGTCGAATATTCGTTATCTCGTATCGAGGATTTCATCCTAGACACGATTCTCGTACGTCAGCCAACTTTTATTTTAATTTGCACACAAATAGGCTATCGAAAAATATACTAGATATTTTTTTATTCTTCAATTCAAATTAATTTCGATATCGGGAACCTAGTATAAATAATAATGAGAAGATCAATATCTTGATAAATGATCCATTAAAAAATTGTATGGTTACTAAACCTTACTAGCAATAGACGATCACGTTTTTCCTCGCATGCACAACATAAAAACATTGTCGGTGTAACGAAATATATTCAAACCACTTGCGTGTTCCTAATTGAAGCGACTCTGCTGATTTCTATTATTTGTTTCGTCTTGCATTCATGGATTGCTTTGTTATTCTAAAACCTATTACGCTTCAATACCAAATGCGGAGGCATCTCCTCGCGAACTTAAAGACGCCATTTCTAAAAGTTTCGCAACAGCTTTTTCATTTCGCTTTTTGCTCAAGTTTAATATTCATCGTTCTTGATTCTTATCTTGCGGTACTTGTTTTTATAGTTCCAGTTAGAGTAAATAGTTGAGATAATTCCAGTATCCTGACATGTTGAGAATAATTTCCAGTTAGTTCAACCGGTGTTCATCGATTAAAAATTATTATCCAAATTGTAGACTGAAATAATTCACAATGATCAATTATATTCAGGTAAACGTGGCAACATGATGCATATTTTATCACGATGTCGAGATTTATATACTTACCTTTGCAAGTATTTCTTTTTCTTAATTATTGCTCTAGCTCACGTCACTTGTAATTTTGTAATGTACAATTTACAATTTCACTTACGGTCGTATTTAAGCCTCCATTTTGCTCGTTCCCGTTACCAAGGAAACTTTGTTGTTCCTTGTATCCTGATTCCTCGATTAGTGCATGTTTCGCTTCATTTTCGATGTGCTCTTCACCACTTCCATTACCTTCGTTACATAAGCATGCGATGGATGTTTCGAATTTATTGTTCATCGCAACGCGCTCGCTGATAGAACACGTGACACGTGTGGCATCAGTCAGTGTATATGCAAAAGTGTAAAGTACAATGTGCATGTCATATTCTTAGGTTTCCACGTGTTAGGTGATCAGAGTTTACTAGTACGAGATGATTATTAAAGTCACTTAACGAGGGAAGTTTGGCAATTGGTATCAAAAGTTTTTTCATTTCTTCCGTATTTTTTGTATTGTCTTAAGTTCAAAGGAGAATATAACTCAAGCAGCGTGTTCACGTTAGAAGAGTCCAAAAAGGGGGAACCTTGTATACTTGATGCATATTACACAAATTATTAATGAAAATGTGAGACATTTTTCAATCGGAGACTTCGTTATCGAGATACAAGCAGTTACAGTTTGCACGTGTGTAATCATAGCTCCATGACCGCGCGCATGGGTCATGGCGCGATCAGCTGACGGTGAAAAATGACGTGCACCGGGATCCCACTAGTAAATTTTGAATTACTTGTATCTACGTAACGAACCCACGGATTGCAATATGGTAAAGCACTTTTCGGTTTCTTTTAACACCAAGAATCTCAAAACAAGTATGACTGGAAACCCTAATCCCTAATTTCGCATACATATTTAGCTTTCTCCTATAAATTTCCGGTGTTCTGCATCGCGCATCTTGAGTTCACAGTAGATAGACGTCTTAAAATTGTTTTACGATTTCCATCGAAGAAATCTGCCTCTTGTGGTGGTCTAAACGATGGAATCGAAAGAACAGGATGTTCGATTTACACGAACAAGGCCGTGCACACGCGGACACGAGCGCCAGAGTTCAGGGCTGGCCATTAGAAACGTAAATAGGATTGACTCGGAACTGTTTATGATTTCAGCATTCCCGTTCGCTGCTGGCATCCGAGCTGGATACCCCACGGTTCTTCCTGGCCAATATGGGTGAGTCCACGTTGATGTGATTTTGTCAAACTATAGTAAGAGCGTAAATGTCGTTAACGTAGTTGTCGAGATACTAGCTGTAAGTCTGGAGAAGTCCTCGCGATCATTCGAGTTACAAATATTATTTTTGGTTGCATCGTTGTAATCGATCATTTTTTAATGAAAAAGCAATGCACCCCTCGGCTATCATATTTTTGATAGCACTTTCACGGTATTTTTTCAACTCGCGGATTATTTGGTCAGCAATATCAAATTTCGAGTCAGTTTTCTATACGAGATCGAGGTATATAGGGTGTCTCACTGGAAACTAGAAGACAGGAAACGTGTTTCGAAAGAAATTTGTAAAAATATGTTATTTTATAGAGGTGGACTATAAATTTCATTTCAAGAAGTGATTAAAATACATCCAGTGAAGTGATAGACAATAAAGAGACGTGCAACGAGGTGTTAATATTACCTGTTAATAATCTTATTGATTTGTCGACTTAGAATGTTAAATTTTTGAAATTTTTACTTAACAAAAGATGTCTTCAAGGACAATCTAATCTTGCAATTAAATGTTTAAAAATTCGATTAATTGAAAGGAAATGATTATCAGTTACGTTTCTGGATGGGACACCCTGTAGACGAATTTTTCTATAATTTTTCTCGGTCCACGATTCGCATTCAAAACGAGAAACAATTTTAAGTAACCAACGAATGTCGCATGGATAATAAAATAAAAACGAAAAGAAAATACTAAAAGAATTCGGGAAGAAAGGTACTCGCGTGAATAATGATTGTTAACACATTGTTAAAGACAGACTGTATATAACGTTTCAGCATCCTGACGCGTGCGCGTAAGGGGGCAGGCTGAGAGTCCTCTTTGCGAGATCCTTGAGAGCGCCAAGGGCTGTTCTAAGGAGCGCGAATTTCAAAAAACAAAAAAAAAAAAAAACAAAGCGAAACAAAACACGAAAAAAAATACCAAAAGAGACCACGAACAGAAAGAAAGACGGTTACGAAACTCTAGAGAAAGTGCGAAAAAAGGCAAAAAAAAAAAAACAATAAACAAAAAGATACTTTGAAATTGGTGACAGAAAAAGAGAAAGAGAGTGAGAGGGAGAGAGGGAGGGCGAGAGAAAGAAAGCGGCACACGCACACACGTATCGGAAGCCATGAGTACCCACGAATTTATTTCTACGAATTGAAAATAATCTTCCGAGGATAAATCGGTCTCTTCTTTCTTCTACTGTACTTCTATTTAATTTTTATTTATTTTTTTTTTCTCATACATTTATTTTGGTTGTGTTTTTTGTTTCTACTTTCTTGATGAGATTGACGTGAAGTGATATAATTGACGATTGCGGTTGCTGAGAGATTTGTTTGTTTACTGGTTTTGACTTTTTTGGTCTTTACTCTTTTACACTCTTTTTCTTAATCAGCATAATCACAATAATCGTAATAATAATAATAATAATAATAATAATAATAATAATATTAAATAATAATATTAATAACGATATAGCGATTAGCGACGATAATGGTAGCATTAATTCTGTAACAAGAACGGTGGCACGGTAACGACGATCTCGGATATAGGCGATTATGGCGATCAGGCGACGTGTAACTACCGGGGTTCTTATCATGGAGGCTGAGACTTGCTATTAAATGTCCTTTCCCGAGGACATTTATCAGCAGGCGTCACGATGTTCATAGATTTTCTTGCCGCACCTCTGAAACGGTCTATTCTATTCACCTGGATTTTATTTTTTACCTTTGACGTCGAGAGTGTGTTTCGTCAAGTAATATGTTCCTTTTCTAAGTTTACGTGTGCACTGTTTTCAGTTTTTGTTTTCTTACATTGTTTTCTATTTTAATATATATATATATATTTTTTTTTTTTACTTTTAATCGTTTTGGTTTGCCTTTGGTGGCGGGTCTTCGGCGATTTTCCGAAATCGCGGAACACGGGGCGAACGTTCATCGATATGGCGTCTTTACGACTGTCGAGGATCGGAAATGGGATCGAGATCCGCGAGGATATGGACAAATGCATAAATATGTAGAGTATAAAAAATAAAATATACGTCACAACATTTGGAACATGCTAGAATTTGAATTTGCATAAACATCTGCAGTCTATTTACATTTCCGTCTTATCGCCATGGCCTCAATTCGATATACTTTTAATTGCTTTCGATTCGGACATTTCATTTTTAATTTCAATCTTAATTTTCATTTTATCGATAATAGGTCAGAAAACTACTCGAATCCAACAGTTGTAACGTTTCTTAAATGCATCGCGGACCAAAGTATTTTTCCTATGTTCTTCTTGTTTCTAAAAATGTGTTCGGAAAGTGCTCGTACGGTGCTCGATCCCATCGCTACCGAAGTCTCCATCTACGATATTTGGCGGAGGATCGTTCGCACGGAAACGGTACAGCGAACGATTCTAAATATTTATTCGTCCAGAACCGAGAGCGTAGAATGCCGTTTCTGTTTCGCGGGGATTCGTCTTTTCTGGCTCGATAGAAACCGGATCGCGAGACCGAGAGCTCGATTTTTGGGGGAAAAATCGACTTGGCCGAATTAGGGGAAGGAGGGGAAACGCGGGAAAGATGGAACGCGAGCGGTTGAATTTCGTTGAATTATAAACGACACGGCCGATTCTCCGATTCTTCCGTGTTTTTCGCCAGAAATCGACCCACCGCCGCGTAACACGACAACGTTCGTTAATTTTTCATAGCTGCGATCGATTTTATCGCGGTTTACCTCGTTTGGCCCGGCCAGATTCATCGAGGCGCTGAAACTTGCCGAGATGAAAGTAGACAGGAACAAAGAAAATATACCGCCATTGGAAATACTTGGAGCGACAACCATCGATCTTCGAGGAAATAATGTTTTTTTTATAAAGAAATAATGTTTTTTTTTTACATTCTTGTTGCGTTTCTAATTTCTCTATTATTAAAAATGTCAAAACTCAAATGCAATTCTTTCGAAGATCAAAGGGTGCTCCAAATTTCCGATTAGTAGATCGTATCGAGATGTACCAGAAAATATGTAATACATATATTTTCTACTAGTTTCTCAACGAATTTTCAACGATTTTACGTTAGGATGAAAGCACTCATATTGGATGTACAATCTAATCGAATTTCGTCGTGACAAGATGGGATTATTCGTCGAGTGTACAGGCTCCGCTAACCATTATAATATTAATAACCTTGTGTGTGTGATGAAGGCTTACACTACACTTGGTGTCGCTATTGGTGTTGTATTTTTTGGTGTTGTACGTGGTGGTTTTTTGGAATTTAATATAACACGGCGTTACCGTCTGTCGTTGGGAAACGAAAGACGGGGAAAACTTATCGGTAATCGGTTGTGTACGTACGCGTATGCATACTATTACGATAAAGAAACGTGTGAACATTACGTATGCACGCGAACAACGTCCAGTTGAGTTTTACGAAATGGTAAACATTCATATAAGGTCGAGTCAAATTTCCGAAAGAATAATTATAAAAAAAAAAAAAAAAAATACATTCTCGTCTGTTCAATTTGGAACTTATTGCAAATATTTTGACGTGAAAGTGTCTGTTAGAATTTTGAATAAATATTCATAATAAGATTTCTCATTTTATTAGAACTTGAACGAAATAAAAATCTGATGTAACGTTTATTGTCACATTATCATTATTTTCCAATGGAATCGATTGGAAAATTCACCAAATAACGACCAAGAAACTAGCTGGATTTCAAACGATTACGTTTATCCATTTTCTAGATATCATACTCCGATATCACGAGGTTGCCAGGCACCCTCTTGTAATCAAACTGCGCGCAAAAATGACGCAAAAAGGCATTTCTACGTGGATGAACGCGTCAGTTCGATGCACGAAGATTCCCGCGTGTCTAGTCATACCGACAGGCGTGTCGTTTATGTCGCGCTCACGTATCCGCGTTTCGGAGCACATGTCCTCGAATTAGTCGAACGTAGGTGGAAGAAGTGAAATCCAACACCGAGCGAGTGTTCTCCGCGTTAAAGAGGGTTTTTCTCGGTGCTGGTAAATCCGTGGTGTCGTAAGCTATCATAACCGACCGCCAACGAAAACGACAACGACGTCGACGAAGCCTCGCGTCGGTGTTCGGCCATTTTGCTGGCTCTGGCGTTGGTCCAGTCTTTATTTAGATCCACCTGTCCCCCGTGTCAGCCTCTATGCTCGAGACATTCCCTCGAGGGCTCCTACGAGAGGATTTTAAGCACGAATTAAAGCCGTTTCCTTCGTGGGTAATGTTACAAAGAGCGCGGGGCCTCTTAACAAGAATGTCTATTTCCGCCAGGATCACTTTCCACGGCCATCTTTCTTCGTCGCGGCAGACTCGGGATTCCCCTTTGAGCAGACTCTTTGAATAGCCGCGGTTATTATACCTTTACTTCGCGGACGACGAATCCGAGGAACTGCGAATTCACTCCCAGAGAAAGGAAAATATTTGTTCGTAGGGTGGACTTAGGGATAACTCCACCTCGAGTCGTTGGCTGGCGAATACAGAGCACTCTGCTCGAAGAAAAGGGTTAGGGATAATGAAATCGAGAATAGAAACAAGAATATTGACCTGAATTTTATTCAAAGACAAAAATTCAGGAGATTTATGATAAAACAGGCACTGACGTTACACTAAAGAGAACCCGAACATTACGTACACGTATTTAATAAATACAAGTGTACTCGTGCTCGTAACTGACCGGTACGATTCTTTTTAATTGGCATGGACATCCCATGATCTCTCAATTTTGAAATACAGAGAAACGTCCTGAGCATTTCGAGCGGTCAGCGCGCGCCATCTCTCCAATCCGGCCTCGGTGGGGCACCGGTCTGTTTCTATTTTCATTGTCGATGCTTCTATCCACCTGTCACTGTCACTCACCCGACGAGAGTCGTACCATTTTACTCAAGACGAATCCGTCTAGCGTCTAAATTCGTATCCGCGGAATTAGGTATTCGAAGTCGTCGCGGGACGTCGTCGATCCAACCGAGCCGACGGGTTTCGGGTTGGGTTTCACGGAACTGTAATTTCTCACGCGCTCGAAACGCGGTTTACCGCCTCGATATCTCGAGAAGGGGTCATAAATAATCGGTTTTCCAACGTCGCCGGGCGATTCGTCTTCCGTAAGATAAACTTTTATTTCCGTCGTCGGTGGAGTTGTTAGTTTTCCTTTTGCGTAAGCGATTGCCATCGTCAACACGAGCAAAATAAAAAAAAATTATAACAAACGAGGAAATTTGTTACTGAAAATATTTATAGCGGCTCTCCTTTGTCTGGACGCGAGCTTTCCGAACAGCTTTCGCGCGGTAAAAATAAATTTCTATTTTGAATTAGACAGGAATATTTAGAGTGGATGATGTATGGGACATTGATCCTTGGATTTTGTATGAGAAAACTTTCTCGGACTAAATTCTTAAATTGTTCTGAATAAGATACAAAGTACCAGGAGTTGAAATTGCCTTTCCATAAACAGTGATAATATTTAATTATCTACCAAGGTATTTGTCAAAGCACTTGGAACTCTCGAACCTTGTCTATCGACTAGCTACCGCGATGGCCGCCGAGGGCGCGTCTCGATAGAACGTTGCACTCTCCACCTAACGTATTAGCACGTCTTCCACAGTGCTCACGTTTCAGCTCTGGCGAGTTGTTTCAGAGATTTCCATGGAAATGTATTTTAACGCGATAACCCAGTGCGGTCTCTACAGTACTCGCGTGATTTATCTTTGTATACGACTGGCGTAAGCTTGGAGAGGTCCTGGGTGTCGGCAGAAGTCATTCCGGGATTAGGCGATTGCGTGGAATGCTCTAGGTTTTCCATTTCTATTCATATCTTTATATAAATAAAACGAAATACAAGTAAAACGAAGAGTGGATGGGATGCTGGAGACTCCTACCCCAGTCAGAAGATCTAATCCGGATCTAACTTCAATCTTGTGAATTTAATTGGACTATTCGATGCTTCGTTAAGAATGCTAGGTGGATATCGATGTGGCGAAAGTGGAGAAGAATTACCTAGGTCGAGGAACCACCCTCGCAGTCACCATTGGTCTGTTCTGCTTTTCAAGCATTGGCAGATGATCCCATTGGATTATCCACGGCGCCGGCGCTCGTGCAATCCGTGTACTGCGCATCTACGAGTATATAGAGGAACGGATACACACACTTTTACGAACGAGTCTCCTCCGACGCGACGTACAGGTGTTTCGAGTATATCTATACGCGCAGGAAAGTGCGGTACTCATCGACACGCAACGCGGATACACCATAAAGGGAAATTATAACGCGACCACCTGGCGCACGTGCCGCAACATTTTCACACGTGTGGGATCGCGAGTAATCGAATAGTTCCGCGGATATTTTGAGTACATAGTTGGGTAATCTAATGCTGAAGAATGAAATCCGAATAACTGGAGAATTCGAGTACCACTATTCGAATATCTGAGTATTCGAATACCTGTGTAGGTATTCCAGCATTACTATTCTCGTACCAATTATTACTATTCATATTGCATTATTTGAACTATTAATAAGGTGACTTAAATTTCATCAATTCGATAATAAAAAAATTGTTTTCTTGGAAAGTCAATTTCGGCACATGTATAGCTTGCAAATCACGTAAAGCACGGATTGCGTGGGTCTTCAATTACAGGGTTCTCGTTCTTACAATCGGTTAGGGGTTGAACGAGGTAATTCGATGGATTTCGGCTGCACTTCCGACTCCCCCGTTTTTACCACGTAACGGACGTTGTACTTGCGCCAGTCTTGCACGCAAGCACGATTACAAATTAGAAGGGACGATTAAGTAACTTTGTCCACACGTCGGACCCCCGTGTTGTCAGGGTTGTGCTGGGAGATCCTAATCACGGTGCGCGGCCACTTTGCGTCGGAAATCGAGGGTGGTCGCTCAGATCCGTCACGAAAGGACAATACAGACCTCTTCGTGACTGTAAAACGACTTTCTTCTGTCCCTCTCTCTCTACTTCAGGCACCCCCATAGATTTTCCTTATTCTTCACTTGCTCACCTTTTTCTCGTAACTGCACTTCGAAGACGCTTCTGCAGCCGTTCGGTTATTTTTAAAACTTGGAAACGAGATTGAAACGTAGATGAAAGTTAGTGGTTGAATTTTGTTATCAGTGATTTATTAGTTCGAAGATTGGAGCTTTGCAGGTTCAGACACGAGCGGTACTTTATTTCCAATGTTTCTGATTTCATTTTCATCAACTTTCCAAAGTTCGCGTGGCGCCGCTAGTTCCCATCTAGTCTATTTCCAAATACTTCCATTCCATCTTGAACACTATCATACGTCGAATTTAAAATTCCTGAGGAATTCCATTTCAAACTCTCATCCGTTCTCCTGGAGTAAAAGCGAAACGAAAGCGATGACGTTTATTTCTAATCGTTGGTACGTGACGAGCTCGCTTAATCCCGCTGGAAATTGTAGAACGTATGTTTTTTTTGCACACCACCGTATCCGTGGGTAACATCGATCGTATGAAAGCTACGTAAGTATGGTCGGTGATGCGTTGTCGGCAATTTTACATCGTGAAAATTACGCTGACCATTAAAACGGCCACCTTGTTTCCGCGCGATGGTCACAAGGACGAAGCTAACCGAGCGGTCGACACTATTACCTGGATATTATTTCTCAATATATAGTTTCACACTGGACTCGTTTGCGACTATTAATCGTTTCGCTCGCTTATGGCTGGTTCCATCGAGTCGATGAAACGATTGGAATCCTCGATTAGACTCTAATCCGACAATTGGAGACGCGAGAAGTTGGTCAGTAGGCTTCGACCTTTGGCTCTGGTCTTCTTTGGAATAGAAAATTCTAACTTGCAAACTAACAAGTCTAGACATTTTGAGTTTTTGGTAACAATTTTTTAATTGCCTCCTAAGTGGTAATTGAATTCATTCCAATATAAAGAACTTTCGCGACCTTGAACTGCGACGTGTGTTCCACCACCATCATAATAACATTAACAATTTTTTAATATTAATAAAGTAGGATTTCGAGCGTTCGTTGGATTGGTTGGGGTACGATCAATATGGTTCTCTTCGACCAGATTTCCTCGCTTCCGGTTGTCAGTCACAGGGCCGAGTGCGAATGTAATTGAAGAGCGTGGACAAACACGGGCGTCTCCGCTCGTGTGTGCATAAATATGTAGAAAAGTGACGAGGCGGCGGGGGAAGTAAAATAAAAACACTGCGAGTGGAAAAAGTGGGGCTGAGGACACGCGAGTCATACATAATGCACGGACCACGGCAAAGATGCGTCGGAAAGATAAATTCGGTAGAAAATGGAGGAACAAAAAAAAAGGAAGATCTTTGCAGACGTAGACGTGGCTAGTTCGTTAATTTATTTAGCCGTTCAAGGTTTGGGTTATGCTGGTTACAGTATGGATGAACTTAATTTCGATATTTCAATACAGGATATTTTTACTTGGGATTGTTAATTATATTTAATTGCACGTTTGTTGGGTTAATTCGAAAATTATTAGTGTTTGTAGAATTTAGATGTGTCGACAAGATGGCGGCTGTTGGTAGCAAGGAAGGAGAACCACCTAGTGACCCAAAACTATAATTTCTCTTTTTATTATTGACAATAGTTATAATATTTCACTGGGGAAATACTATCAAAGTGCAATATTCATTTAGTCAATACTGTTTCATAAAAATACAGTAATACTTTATTAATACGCGTTTTGAACCGTGGAAGCAACATGCTTCGATAATTTCTGTGTCGCTCGTAAACGTTTCAGCCATACGCGTGAATAGTAAAGTTGAAAGGATCGTTTCCATGGCTTGCCAGCGAATGGCGCAACTGTCACGACTATACGTGTTACAGTCGATGGCAGTTTTAATGATAATAAGTGTTTCCTCAGAAATACTATAGACGCGTTCACATTGTGCACGTAATAGTTTAACCTCTTCAGCGACACTGGCGCACACTCTTTCATCCATTAGTCGCTGGACGATTAGTAAATGACGAATTGATCGTCATCGTAAAATACGATAAATTTATGAAACAAAATTAATCACACGAGAGTCCAAACTATTTTTTCTTCTAAGAATTATTCCCAATAGAAACGATATGAATTACAAACAGAGAGGTTCAACTTTCGTGTAATCAACTCAACTCGTAAAGAGTCGGGTAATATTTCTGTCAGAGCGCAGCTTCTTTATAATGCAAGATCATCGGTGAACGATCGAGTCGTTGCATCATTATGGATCGCGGGATTAAATCGGTGCCTCTTCTTAACAAATCGGAATACATATGCCCGTCCGTCGGGGTCGGACGAAAATATTCATGCATCGAAAGAAACGCTACGCCGAACGCCTTATTAATTTCCGTAAACTTGGCGCGGAGTTCTCGCCGGGGGAAATTGTCAGAACCAAGAAATTGGCTGCAAGTGCCCGAGAAAGCATCTGGCAGCCATCTGGTAACGAGCCAAGCGTAATATTTTTACGGCGAACGCCGGTAAACTAATCTTCGAGGCGATCAGTCCAACAAACCGGAAGACAGAAAGTATATATATATATATATATATATATATTACGCACATAGATGTATAATATATAGCAGGTGATGTCCTCACACCCACTCTAAGTGAAGGTGATGAAGTGTCGTAAATATGAGATTGGTCTAAAACAAAGCTGGAGATATTTTAGATCACTTCAATACTTTAGCGATTTAAATATTCGTGAAATATGATTTGAGTTACAGTGAAATGGTGTTCGAGTATTTAAGTATTCGCCTACTTGAATATTCGATTATTCAACTATTTGATTACGTTTCTAATATTGTTCGTACACACGCACTTCGTTATTAAATTGCTACAAGAAGTCTTCGCTTCTTCTTTAGCTTCTTTTTATACTCGCTACATTCTCTGATGTAAAATAGACTCTTTCAACGGAAGAAGTAGCAGGAATATTTACAAAGCGTTTCGCTATTTTCGCCACGGAAGGATGCGTATCCTCATTCAATTTCCATTCCGAGGTTAGGTTAATAATTCAAGGCTGGGTTAATAACTGCATAAACTGCTCGCAGTTCTGCTCTTCTTATCACTTACAATTTTATTCTTTCATTCAATTAATACGTAATTTTTATTTATCCGAGGACTCTTCAAATTATTTTCTCGTTATCATAGTTTATTTTATCCAGATTTGTATATTATGCAGTTGTTTACGTCGTAATTCGAATCAGCGACTCAATTTCTGGGGGAGGTGGAGGATTTAACCATCGAAAATGACGCGAAGGGGGTAAATAATTCGGAACGTTTCGTTGACGCATATACGTGTTATAACCTATGTCCAGAGGGGCACCAATCCGACGAACGGACCATCATTTGAAGCCGCAGGACAACATATTGATTTCCTTCGCGGACTGGACACTGGCTATATCGATCCGTTAAAAAGTTCAGGGCTGTCTGCCATGTTTATATGTCCTTTGGAAACACGATTTTCAATTGAATCGTTCCGAGTTATCGGTGCCATCCGACGAAATTAATTTTCGCCCATTGGCGTCGGCAGCTCGCTCGAGTCTTTCGTTCCTCGTGCATTCATCCATTATGTTAATTAAGTGACTCGTGCGTCGTTTCACGAGCAATTAATCCATTGCATATAATGGATCACTTACGTTGAAAATAAATTACTATAATTTAATATCCCATTTGCGAATCTAGATTGAGGACGGGGAAATAAAATTAATTTCTATATTTACGAAGATTCTTCGTCTTTCGAGTAGGCATATTTTTGGAGAGGGAGGGAAGTGGTGTAAGTAATAAACAGAAGAAACTTAATTAATTTTTCTCAACCATTATTTATCTTAAACGTTTCCGTCGCGTGGACGCGTTCCAGTCGAGAAAAATTTCTTTCCATCGCGATACCGGTTCGAAAAGGGGCACATCGTGAAAGAAGGAGGGGGGGGGGGGGGAGGTTCCCTTTCGGCGTCGTGCAAAATTTTTCGGTCGTTCGCGTCGCATTGAATCGACGCGTTTGCACGCGATCGCAAGAAAAAGAGAGGAAAAAGAGATAGAGACAAAGACAGACGCCGTGATACGTATCACTTTTCTCTTTCTTTCTTAGGCCTGTGAATTTTTAGGTACTAACGTTGTTGTTGTTAGGTAATCGTGTGCCGTGTGCCGTGTGTCGAGAAGTATCTTTATTATTCGTGGAGTTACCTACATACACGTTTGTCGTTGGTTTGCTGTTGTTTTGCCGACACGTTGAGGATTTCTTTTTTCTTGGATTTGTTGCGCATTTTTTTGTCACGCCTTAGTGATACCACACCACCCTCTAGCGACGGGCTGAGAATCGTAGCGGTGTAAGACGAAGAGAAATGAACGAGCACAAGGTGGAGCTTGCGATGATTTCATACTGCTTTCTTTTCGGGAGGTGTGAAATCGTGGTGTAGGTCAGGGTTGGTCACCAGGATCGTTTCAGTGCTCGCCGTGCGCTGGAACTGTCGCGGTGCTCAGCTCTGGTGCAATTCAATTTTTTTTGTATTTTCTTTTACTTGCACAACTATGGTCTCTCAGTCCTTCATATACCGCCATTGCTTTCCATCCACCAGCCTGATTATCCTCCTCCTTCATTCGTGCGCCGTACACGAACCAAAGATGAACATTTCGTAATTGACAGGAAATATGGCTATTTTCTTTTTTTTTTTTTTTTTTTTTTGTAGTGTATATATTTTCCAGTCAATATTATTATTATATTGTATTATTATTCTTTCAAGATAGTCACACTTTTTGATTATTTCGAAATTTGGAATATTCATGGTACACAGGCACATGTACACGGCGATACGAAGAAACGTTCTAGCGCCATTCCTTCTCCTGTTTCCTCGGTTCCTTAACTGTACAAAGAGAAATGTACGGTTGAAGCTTCCGGTTTTCGCCAAGTTTCGTTGATTGTGAAATTAAGCCCGACTCGTTCGAGAAATTGTTTACAATCAAGGAGCTTCGTGGACTGTAGGTTGCTTCAAGAAGCAAGTGTGATTATGTAGCAAACTTGGTGGACTGCTTGAAAAATGGGAGTAAGAAGCTTCGAAAGTTTATCTTTGAATAGCACTTCCACGATGTGGAAGCCAGGAACTTTTAAACTCGACACAAAATGTCGATGTTATTGGTCATGGTTTATGGAAGCTTGTGGCTGTTCATGGTCTGGTACCTCCAAGAGATGATCAATCCGAAAAATTTGACGATCAGCTTTATCCCGTAAATATAACAAAAAATATGTACGTGTATATCAGCGTAAAAATCAGCGCGAAGTGTAGATTATCTTGTGCAATGGTTCTTTTAGTTTTCAAACTGGAAGAATTTGTGAGTATAATTGAAATTTTTGCACCAAAATTATACTGGAAAGTATATACGTTCGCTTTCCTGACCTCGTTATCGACCATGATACTATTTTCTAAAACCTTTAATAAATTTCTTTCTTACCATTTGATCGTTACTCGCGTTTCTGTATTAATTTTAGCGAGTTATTTTACACTCCGTGTACTTTCTCTTATTAAATGCAACGACCTGATTAATTATATCTGTTTCACCACCTTTGAAGTTCGTCAGCCATTGTGTCGTTGAATAACAACGCTATTTTGAATTCATTGAAGGTATTAATAATGAATCGACAAAGCAAACAATGCCTATATTATCCACTTTATTCGATGCGTTCATTCGTTATCACAGTTTCATGACGTTACACGTTTAGGATTAATGAATCTGATAATAAAATAACATAACGAATTAATTGTATAGGTTTTTAATTTTACTTTCAATAGTATCACTGAATACATTCGTTTGTCGCTTTAAGTAGAAAATAAAAACAAATGATCGATAAAGAGGACGAGGTCGGTACATTTACATGAGATTTTTATGTCGTACAATTTATTCTTGCGAACGAAACAGTCGAAGAAAACTGAACTGAAAACTGAACAGTTACTGAATTTTTCCATGCATTTCAACAGTCTTTCGTGTATCGACTGTATGACACACTTTGCGGTTTTCCTAGTTATTAAACGGTATGTTATCTTTAAGTATGGCTAGCTGTCTGTCAAAATTTAAATATAACCGTGATAAAAAGTTTTTCAGTTGCATCGTTATGTTTAGCTACTTCGGAGACAGCTTGGTTATTTCTTACAACGTTTTAATCAACAATCTGTGTTATTCTATTTGGAAGAAATATGGCAGTTACCAAATATTTATATATTGCCGAATAACTATTGAGAATGTATTGTTATCGATTCTTAAATGCTTT
The DNA here is from genome assembly GCF_026225885.1 of Hylaeus anthracinus. Taxonomy (NCBI): domain Eukaryota; kingdom Metazoa; phylum Arthropoda; class Insecta; order Hymenoptera; family Colletidae; genus Hylaeus; species Hylaeus anthracinus. The sequence goes on along the minus strand of NW_026535322.1, from coordinate 5,105,935 downwards.
CGTTCAATGTTCCATTGTTCTTTTAAAACCGAACAATTCTGTTTTTCGACATATTACATGCCTTTCATAATTTCGTTACAAAATAAAATATATAACAAAATTCAAAGAGTTCCACGCTACCTCGAATCTCTAAACACACAAGAATAAAATAACTATTCCCATGATCAGTAAACCATTCTAGAAAGGACGTCAGAAATAGTTAGCAATAATAAACACTGAAGTTACCAAACATAACCAAAAGATTAAAGACTTCTCGCCTCATTACCTTGATTTCCCAGATGCATACAACTAAAATAACCTCCCCTACTTAGATATCTCTACAATATCAATAAAAATTCTTTCTCAAACACTGCCAGGAGTTACCAGACCACCGAGCCACGTCAATAACACGCAGAAAATAATTATCAATAATAATTATCGAGTCCACCAAGGATCAGTCGACGAATATTCTCTGTATTAGATGTCTGAGTGCCGCTGCGTTCCGATTGGTCGCGGCGATCCCTTCTAACCGACGATCGTTTTCGTTTCAGGGTGCCACCGGGTTACGTGTATCAGTCGCCGTACCTGGCGACCGCGGCGCCAGGTGGTTTGGTACCGCTTCCGGCAACACAGTTGACCCACGCCGCGGCAATGGCGGCGGCGTCCCAATTTTACGAGTATCAGAACGCCGCTGCAGCGGCCGCCAGTTATCCGGGGACATCGTACAATTTCGCCGAGGCTTATCCGTATACCAGCGCCGCCGCGGCCGGTATGTGTTTGAAAAGTGTCCAGAGCAAGGACAGCAACGGGCTGATACACCACCATCAGCAGCACACCGGCGGCAGCCCCGCGGTGCTGGCCCACCAACGATTGGAGAAAGCTCTCCTGCCGCCCTTTCTGCCGTCCTTGCTACGTAGCAACGGTAGACGATCCATTCCGTGAAAAAAAAAAAAAGAAAGATAGAAAACAAACGAAAGGGTTCGCGAGAGAGTTGAAAGGGTGCGAGAGTGAGAGCCAAAGAGGGGATATATCGCGTGACGTCTTCCTTTCTTTCTTTTTTTTTTTTTTTTTAAACCGTAGTGGAGTAGTCTGATCCGCAAGATTCCCACGCATTCGGGAGTAGGGACGTTTAGATGCTTTGCAAACCCCTTTGCGCTCGTAGTTAATTCCTCGGAGTTCTTCCTTAGATTTGGAAGTTGTTGTTAAGAAGTCGTGTGCATAAATAGTTAATATAGTTTGGCGGGGAAATTTAATTTATTATTTACGGTAGTAGGATGCGTTCGAGTATCTACAGGTGATCATAGGGGTAGAATGCTTTCAAGTGCCTGCACTGCACAGCTGGCTTTAGGAGTGCAAGGGGTTGGTGACTTAGGCCCAATGTAAACGGACCATGTTTTCTCGCATGATTCATTGCAGGCTGCCATCTCCTTTGTCGAGTGGTCCTTCTACTCGCCGGTAGAGGACAACCAACCCTTTCCTTTCCAGCAAGCACTTCGTCAAATCGTTTTACGTCGTATTTCGAAATTTTCGTCTAAATATGTTTCTGCTGGGAATCTTGCTGCGGGAATCCTTTCTGCTCGTCTCACCTGTCGCTTCTTCAAACTTGAGTTAGTGAATGTTCTGTAATGTTGATGTGTTTACATTGAAATGCGTTGTTTCCCGAGAAATTGCTTACACGGATCCGAATAACGAGCCACGCATATCGCAGGAGAACTTTCTGCAATCACTTTTACGAATTCGAACGAGAGAAGAGCGCTTACGAAGAAGTTTGTCCGATTTACGAGAAAAATGGAAACGCATCGTTGCATGCTTGCGTTGGCTTAGCACTCGTACACGACGAACGTGCGAATTTGGTTAATGCTCTGATGTGCTGTCTATGGTGGTGGTGGGAACGTTGTCACGGTAGATGACAGTAGTCTGTAAGCTTTCGCCTATGCGATGCTACATAGTATCGTTTCGAAGAAACAGAGTTTGTCTTCTTGAAAGAAAAGATGTACAGATATTACTTTTGCAGTGTTGATATTTAAGGAACTGGCGCGAGCAGCTGGGGAGGCTCAAGGTATTTCGTTCGACAATTACTGAAGAATAGCTCGAATACTTCTTTTTTTTTTTTTTTTAAATAGAGCTCCCTATCATGGAGTAACAACTTCTTACGATCACTTGGTCCATCTTTGATGCTCCAAAAACACTCGCACTTAACTCGGTGTCCAAAGGGAAACCCCCATCTGTGCTTCTCGAGCCGCCTCGCGCCAATAGAATAAACCACGCAAGAATGCAAGGAGGAGCAACTGATTTTTTCCTTTCTTTTTCAGCAAACGCGGCAGCGGCTAGTTACGTGACACCCTATACGTACGCGGCGCTACCAGGTGCAGCAGGGTTGCCTGCAGCCGCGGCCGCAGCTGCAACGGCGGCGGGTGCCGCGTTCCCAGGTCTCCCGTACCAAACAACGCCCCAAGAAGCGAGATTGCAGTAGAACTCGGGGCCCAACCATCGCTGGGAATCCCAGTGTCGCCACCGTCGCGACTCAAAACTCGATCCTCGCCGCAACGAACTTGAAATCCTCGCCAGACGCCTTTCATCGAAGACACCGTGCGACCACCCCCCCCCCCCCCAACCATTAGTTTGTCAGCTGTTCTGGAGTTTCGTTCCGCGTTTTCACGAGTTCATATCTTCTTCTCTTTTCTGGAAACGGCGCACCGTCGGAGAAAACACGAGAACGAGGACGACGCCCACGCCGTGGCTGCTCAGGATCGACGACTCGCGGTTTCTTACTTAATCTTTAAATCTTCCCCACCTTAATCTTCCTTTGCCACGTTCTCCTTTGTAGGGCCAACATTGGCGCGCTCAGCCAATTAGTACTCGAAGATACGAGACGTTTACGATTATTTATAATTAAGGAAGCACGAATAGAGGCTTTTCTTCGATAGATGCGCGCGCGCGCGCGGACTTCCCGTCACGAATTGTAGTTTGCGATTACTGATCACTCGGGCGATTGTCAATGATTGTAAACGAAATGTTTCGGTAATCAATGGCTCAGTCAATGGAAGACCGATCCGTATTCAGAATTGATAGATACTACACTCGACCTGTAATCTCGAGGCGTTGGCAGGATTCGAAGGCACGTTTCTTCCAGTATTCGACGAGGAACCGTTTCGGCGTTCTTCGTGGTCCGTTATCGCGATTTTGCTGCGATCTTCCAGAGAGGGAGATTTCTGACGGTGTCGTTTCGGCGCTTTCGTCGGATATCTTTTCTGAATATCGGTCGAAGCGTGCGGAAATGCTTTAGAATCAAACGGTTGTACATGATGAACGAAACCACGTGACGACGACGGAAATTATTGGGCTGACTCATCAATAACTTCCATTTTTTAATTAACAATTTACTTACAAATATATTTTTACCAGACTGCGAATGTTTATGCACAGTTTCACAGACACTGAAAATGAAATTAATCTTAAATTATTGCGTATCTTATCTTCTCATAGATTTTCCATTACTTCCCTTCGACGTACATGCATAAACGTCTGCAGTCTAATTATCGCATAATAAATCTTAATCAATTTTACGATCACAACAGAAGTTATTTATGAATCAATTTTAAACGTACGTCCCTTTGTGTTACTTTATTTGATATTTTTATACATTCTCTCTTACGTCGACACTTTCGCTGCAGAATATTAATTATTGTACTTAAATAGCAACTTACGTAACTTCTATTCGATCTGTACTTACTTGGAGCATGGAGTCCCGTCGCAAGTCACGTGGTTTTATTTATTCGTGTTCGCTATCTTTTTTGAACATATCGTAGCTCGGTAGCTGTGTAGCTCAGTAGGTACGTTGGGATTTTTTTTTCTACTTTCTGCGTAGGAAACTCTGTGCACCCGACGACCTCAGCGCGAATAAAATGGCCACGAAGCTTCCGCGTAGTTCAAGACTCACGAGGGTACTCAGAAATCGAGTACTCGAAGTATGTACCAAACACAAAGTGTTCCTCAATCGCCTTAACATTTTTGCGTCCAAGTAGCAATGTTTCTAAGTATTTTTGAAACTATTTGTGGCTGAATAGAGTCGACTTTGAGAGACAACCGTTTCTCACAGTCAATTTCCAGACGTTTAAATTGGAACACTTTGTGCGATCCCTGATTACTCGAAAATGTCGAAAATGTTAAACAGGGAGAGAAGGGGTCCATTTCGGCATGGCATTGCCAGCTTCGTGGATATAATTGATCGTTTAGGAGTATATCTCGTTCGCGATCGATTAGGAAGGATTTTTCTAAGCGATTCGATGAATGTTTGTAGACGCTTTTAGGTAAAGCAACGACTTGCAAGTGACGGCGGTCGCAGGTTGTAATTACGTCGATGTTGTCTTGAGATCGCTCAGAAGCGAAATCACCCAAGTGTCTTAATGACGATGCCTTTCTAGCGTGTCTTAACGAGAATTATTCAAACGAATCATCGTTTCGCGGTACGAATTCAACGAGGACCAACGGACGAACGAATTGCGCCCTCATTGGTTATCCGAATGACGATAATCAACCCTCGCGAGGAGTTGTCGTCAAATTACATAAAAAGATCCGTGTCTACAACTGTTTCAGCAATGTTTATTAATTGTGGGGCTTGGTTCTTCGGAATAAAAATTGAAGTGATTTGTGATCTTCCAAGGATGAAGTTTATTAAACTGTATTTCTAAAAATGAGAAATATCAGAAAATTTTAGAAATCTTCTGGAGAATATTCTACTATATTTTGCACAGAATTTCTAATAGAATATTTTTTAGAACCGAGGAAAGCCAAGCATGTAAGATTAAAAAATCCTAAAAAACCTCACGCTTGGAAGATCATGAGTTAAGTTTGTGACTAGAAATACTTTCACATAAAAAATAAACAATATAAGAAGTCATCTATATAGAATACATCACAAACATTTACATGAATATTTTCTAATGTTTTTATAGAACTTTGCCCCACCACAAATTGGCTGAAATATTGACAAAAACCCATATGCTATCGCTCAAAATTAACATTTCCGTCTGTCTCACGATTCAAATACTATTCTACCCCCGATAAAGTTCGTTCGTCCAATCTTACAAGTGATCTGGTGCCTTAATTAGCACAACCGAGTAGTCTTAACGGTTAGAAACTAGTCAGTGATTTCGTTAGCGCGAAACTAATCGCCTAACTCGTGTACAGGGGCTGAAAAACTGAACGAAAAGAAGGATTTTTTTTTTTTTTTTTGGAAACCGACAGAAGAAACTGAACGGGATGGTGAACTAGCTCTAGCGTGAACGGAAGAGAGAGGGAGGATCGGGCTATGAAGAATGAGACTGTCTAGTCCTAAACTCTTCGAGACCTTAGACGAGGTTAACTCGATTCGTTAGAATTTTAAGTAGTACGTTAATATACGCATGATGTAACGGAGAAAAGAAACCAAAAGTCTTGTAAAAAGTTTAGAGAAAGAGGCGTTTGTTAGGATGGATTATAACGTTAAGTATTAATTATTACATAATCGATCGATTAAGGTAATAGGAAAATAAATTAATACTATTGATATTATATTATTATTAATATTATTATTATTATTATTATTATTATTACTTATTAATTATTATTATTATTACTATTATTATTATCGTCATTATTGATTATTCATTATTGTTCATGTACTTAACGACGAAGCGAGGAGAATACGCGACTTGATTGAGATGCGAGATGAATCTTCCGTCGCGATGGAAGTACGAATGTTCGAGGACGTGAAAGACACGCGTAATCTGATCCACGGGTACCATGATCCTTTCGAAAGATATCCTATTCTCTTAGGATTAACGGTTGTAATATATCATCTGTTATACTTCAGTAATATTAACTATTATACGCTCTATCGATAGGTTAAACGTGAATGAAACGGATAAGAAAGAAATGAAAAATGAAAGAAAACGAATTATTGTTCTCCGAGAGAAAGAAAATAGGCGAACGCGTCTTGGTCTCACGATAGGTCGCGACTCTTGTTGTCTGTTGCTTTCGCACGTCACCTGAACTCTTCGCGAGACGACGAAACACCGAACTTTGATTACTGAAAAATTGAACAACAACGTGAAAAAAAAAATAAAAAAAAAAAAAGAAATGAAATAAAATCTGAATTTTCACAAAAATAGAAGCCGTCGACACCTTGTCTTCAATCTCCACTGCGATGAACCCATGCTACGGATTCGAGGGGGCCGAATCATCGTTTTCTTTGTTATTCTATACCGGGGTTGTTCGGAATGTAATATCGTATTTTTATAGCGAGATAAGTAGAAATCGGAGAAACCGAAAAGAAAATTTTGCTAAAACGACTGACTATAACGTCTGCCCCAATCGGTCGCCAGAAAAGATCTTTCTTACCCCATGTATCGTATACAGAAAAATGATTCATGTACGTCTTTGTTGCCGTTGAACCCGGTTGGAACGACGAATTTCCTTTTCCCTTTCTTCCTTTTGCGACAGTGGCGAGTCATTCCGTCGTCTCGACGGGGCTCCATTTCGTCGTTTTTCGCCGGCTAAAGATAATCGTAATGGCCCCGCAGCATTGGACGTCGAGCGTCGCGGCGTTCTGCGAAAACGACCAACCTAGAAACCTCCCCCGATGTCTCGAAAGTCTAAGTCAGGCCTGCAACGACGAAATAAAAATAACTCGACGGTTTTCATGGGTTTGTCACTCTTCGAGACCGTCATTGCTGGATGATTGGCGACGGAGACTGCTCCATCCAATACATAGTAGTGAGATGTCACAGAATCACGGTCACGGGGAAATTTGAGTAAATAGTTGTTCGATCGTTGTGATATTTCACTGTTACGCCAATGCATTGTCAATATTCATTCGCTCTCGTCACTCTTACGTTTCTCTTCGACTTTCTTTGTCGCGCGATAAACGTTTGATGCGAAGAAGACTACCTGGAGAGTACCATCTAAAAATTCAACATAGTTTCATCGTTTTTACTCAGCGAATCACGTTGGCGTCGGGTACCTTAGCACAGACTGCAACAGATTCTGATACCTTCCGAGTCGGCGTCCCTCGATAATCGCGAGCGTCGCTGACGAGATGTCAGCACCAGTTCTCCATTGATAACGCGTCCTCTGAATGACGCCCCCGCTTATCATTCGATTTGATAGAGAAATAGTAGGGGAGCATTGCCATTGACACAAGAGCGAGGCTCAGTTATCCCGCGTTTATTCGCGTAAACTAGAGCGCCCGTAGCGCTTAGTGCGTTTTTTTTTTTTGGTGTAACTCGACGGACAGAGGTCACGAACAGGGAAAGACTCGAGGATCGCGATCCAGACAGGACTCGCGACCTGGAAGTCCTTCCTAAGTCCATGCGGAAGCACGTGGCCTAAGGTCAAGGTGAGACTAATAGAATTCTCGCGTGTTTTTGCTTCCTACTTCCACCTAACTCGTGTTTCATTCGACATCATTCGCGTTCAATCGTAATCCTTCTCGTACATCGATCGCGAACGCTGTAACCAGGTGAAATTATTATAGAAAATATCTCATTCTGTTACATAAACGCACTGCGGATCCACTTTCTGGTATTAACAAATCGCAGTGAATTTCTTTGTCATTCAATTCACACGTGATCGGTGATGGACGAAAGTCTCGTGTAGATAAAGCACTTCAAAGAGCGAACAAAAGGTAAACAAATTCCATTGAAATGACAGGCTGATTTGTATAGAGGTCGTTCTTTTTTTTTTTCGAAACGATGACTTTTTGACGGAGCGAGTCGGCCCTCGAAACGGAGTACATTTTAGGAGAGTTGTTTGTTAGACCGAGAAATAATCCATTCCCCCAGTTGGAATCTGAATCATACAATTGAACTGTGTTTCACGTCGAGCGAATCAACAGCTCATCCAAATAACCGTTTGATCGAATAAACGTTGCGAATAAATCGTCAAGCGCGGAGTCCCCGTTCATCTATTATTCGAAGAATATCTGCGTTGGAACAGACCGTAGAATTTTTCGGAGCATAAGAATCTCTCTGCGATTAATGTTACTTTATCTCACGTTCGTTGCTCAGAAGTTTTAGTCTGGCAGCAAACGTGGTAAAAAGTCGTCCAAGTCTGAATACCAATTACGAAGCTTCGACTTTGTCATCTTCTAATCTGGTTAAAATCGTTTCCAAGCTGACACGCTCGTGAATTATCCTGAAATTAACAATGGCACTGTACGAATCAGCATTAAACAGCTGCGGCTGACCGTTACGTCACTACGGAAGACGATTTTTCTTGACATTTATCATTATCGATAACTGTCTACCAATAACTTGGTTTGTTACTGTTTCAACGTTCCTTGTTTTGTAGTAGAGAATATTCTTGGTCCGGATTAATCTCTGATAGGGATTTGCGAAGCGAATTGTTCGAGAAGGTTTGCCGACATCATTTTTAATGAATTGCTCATGACGATTGTTGAGGTTTTTGTAGAATTTGCTTTCAAGTGAAAAAATTGACGTGCCTTAACGAGGTACGTAACGCGAAGTTTGAAATCGATATTCGAAACGGTTTTTATTTTATAAGATTTTCCAAGTGCTCTAGTTTTCTTCCTCGTTGTCGCTCTGGATCTTGCTACTCGAGAAAGCCTGTCGCGAAGTTGGGTATGTGATTCTTAGCATGCTTCTTGTGGCACGACGCGGCGGAAGTAACAATCGACTGGAACTCCGTATTAATGCAGTCTCCGAGCGTCACAACGAAATCTATACTCAGTTAAATTGCAATTGCGTAATCATCTCAGGTGCCCGTGGTGCACGCGACAATTACGTAGGAAACCGTTGGTAAATAAATCCGTTACAGTGGCTCGCTTTTCGACGTTCGCGCGAATACCAATCAAACGAGTTTGTTTTCGCGTTGGAATAGTGGTTTACGATATCCTGGAGAACGTTCGGTTGAAACAAAATTTCTGTTAAAAAAAAAAACGGTTCATTATGTTTATTATAATTTAAATAAAATTAGATTCCTTTTATCGACTTTGATTAATCCAAAATTAAATTCTTGTTATCGTTAGAAGCACTATAATTTACTATTAATTGGCGAGCTAGGAGTATGAGCGCATAGTTAACTTCTTCATTGGTTAAACGTTTCGATCTACTGTTCGGATCCTCTCTATTAACAATTGATGTTTAACCTACATATTTGTCCACAAAATATTTATATGTGCATTTATGACTGTGCGAGATACACACCACACAATCGAACTTTAATATTTAAAAGAAATGTACGCTTTTAAAATTTTAATTTTTAAGCCTTGAAAATTAATTTCTTATGTTTCTCCCTCAGAGGACCAACAAATCAGGGGTCGAAACGTTAATGAGAATAGCTTGTTTAAGCCTGGCAAATAGTTCGTATTATCGACAGGTATACTCTTCGGTGGGATAATAATTGTTTATGCTAATTCGTTTGCACCTTGAGACTCCATTTACGAAATACGCTTCCCTCGTTTGCCTTTACATTAATCTTTCTGGCATTTTTTTCCAAATTTTACTTTACCACTTAAAATGACAATTGATCCATTCTCGATATCCAAGCTAATCAGATAAGCGATGGATAACAGGATCTATCGTGCAAGTTTATCTAAAGTGTTTTTATTATGAATTGCGATTTGTTTCGCGAACAATTCGCATCGAATTCCTGGGCACAAACGACAATCGCCATTACTTGCACTTGTGTTCAATGTGTGTAGGTACATCGTCGCTCAAAAGTCGAAGATCAAAGCAGTTAAACGAAAACAATAAATTCATGGAATCGATAAGAATCTACTCGAACACATATTTTAATCTTGTTTGAAAGTTCTCAAGGTGATTTCAAGAATAAATAAAATCATGGATTTAACAAGTACAGATTTTTTAAATCTCTGATACGATCATTTATCTTAGACAGAAGAAAACACATCGATCGGAAGATTGGCAGAGGTACCGTAATCAAAATAACGTGTTCAATGCTGACGATTACTCATCAATTATTCATATTATCGACAAACATACTCTTCCTAGTTGAATTATATTTAGTTCAAATGAATTTTTTGTCCTCCGAAACTTAGTTTTTGTTAATAAAGTGCGTACATTAACGAATTATTTTAATTTTGCAGCGCTGTCGGAGGGATGAGCAAAGGTTGTGGAATTTGCGGGATTTATCCCCGGTGGTTGCGACATCGTGCCACCCCGAAAAATTTCATCGCTGTGTATGGCCTTCTCGGCACCGTGCAGGCGATGGCTTTCATTTACATCGTTGTCACCCTCACGACTCTGGAGAAAAGATTCAAGATACCTAGTCGGACAACTGGTACGTGTACATCGACGTCATTTGTTACTGTTCGAGCAATTACTGTTCGTTCAATTGATAGGTAATATTTAAAAAGAAAGAATTTGATTACATCTGTATCTAAATATTTTTTATATATAAATTCATTCAATTTCAAGATTTAAAAAATCTCTTACAAGATGATTCTAAACCAAAGAATCCAAACAAATAAATAATGGCTCCATCGAACCAGAAGATAATAAATGATCAACGCGTAGTAGTCAACGTTTCAACGAAAGTTTCCACCCTAATCGTCGATGCACAAACGCGCTCGAAACGCGTGGAATTACAGAACTTTGAATATTTTGGCTTCCTTATCTCGCGATTACTCTTGCCATCGTAGGCGAGTAGTCGAATGTATTTCGCGTTGAAATACTCGCGCTTGCAGTCGCACGCGTGCACATGATCGGCCCCCGAACAAAGATAAAATCCATCCCGTCGGTGTGGGTTCGTCTAGTAGGTAAGTGAGTAGTGCGTCGCAATCATAGAAGTGAGAAATCTGTCGTTAGAGCAACGAGCGCTGGACACGCAATGCGAAGACACACGGATGTGCATTATACGAGTTTATTGTTGGTCGTAATACACTCCAAGGGTACATACACGAAACGCCATCAGAGACTTGAAAGCTTCTCAATCGTGAATTCTCAAATGATCTTGTATTCTTATGATAGGTGTGTTATTTTCGATACTCGATAACGAATAAATTCTAAGATATATTAGATCTGTGGAAATTTAACAATCGAGTCGATGGTTCGCCGTTTCGCTAGCGTTAATGTCGCGTCCAAGTGTCTCTAGCCGTTACCGCGTAATTCGAGTATTCTCTATTTCGAGCTAACAGGTTTTCCATTAGAACTAATAGCATTAGCGTGATTTTAATTCCGTGCATGAATAGCGAATGGTTCAGTTTGTGTCGGCACATTAGCTCAACTGCCAAAACTCTTGGCAACTAATGTTTGTCAAACAGGCAGAAGCTCCATGTTAAACAGAGGTGGTCTATAATTAATTCTGTTTAATCTCCTTTAACAATTTTCTGTATCATAAACAAAAGGACAGTATGTACATACATATATTGTACACATATTTGATGATCTCGAACAAATTCTAATAATTAGAATTAGAATTTCTGATTTGCCTTCTACAGGATTTGTAATGTTTTAGAGTCAATCAATGTTTTTGTTTCAACTCGCACGTGAATGTTACGTTAATTATGCGTTATGGTTGTTGCGTGAGAAATCGATACATTCCTTCCACAAACGTACGTATTACGCTCCTCCAATGAGTTGGTGGTTTTACGAGGCCGTTGTTATTGCAATGATTTGATAGATCGATGTTTTCGAAGGTTTATTGGAATTCGATATCGAGATAAAGCGATACACCTTTCCAGCTATCGCTTTGCGACCTTGCTAACCGTATTAATCTCATAATTTCAAATCAAGATTCCCATTGTTTGTGCATTTTCTTAAAGCATGCAGATTTGAAAGTGTTTTCAATTTTACTGTCAAATTTCACGAATTCATCATTTCTATTACTCCCGTGAAAAGAAATTCTCGTTGGGGATTCTAGGCCCAGAATATTGGGATTCTTTCCATTTTCCCATGGGACCGCCCGGGGCCGAAGCGAGTATTTCTCCTTGAAAATTAGCAAACTTTGAAGCGTTATAGGTCGAAAACTAATAAAAATCGGGTAAATACATTAAAGCTTAATGACTTCGTCTTGAAAAGTACTATCGTATGGTATACAAAAAAATATATAGTTCCATTTGAAAAACGAAACTTGACCATCATATCTCATTAAATAGCAAAGTTAACAAAAATTCCTTCTCGCTAAAACATGAGCCCCATTTTACCATGCAATTTCCATATTTGAAATGTTGCATTCGGCCGATAGTTTTGGAGTTAGAGCTCTTTTTCACTTAGGCTGGGACACTCTGAATGACTCTCAGATACCCACCCCTCCGCTGCCGGCCCATTCTTATTTCTTCTGCTCGTAGTTTCGTCCGAGTAACCCCGACCACCGGTGTAATATGATCCGAACCGATTGATACGCTTCTGTCGAGTATTTTCTTTTTCTTGGACCTCTTTATCCTTTCGCTATCTGTCCTTTTCTACGTTGGACGCTCGACTCGAGTCAAGTGTAAACACATAAAAACACTCGAGTGTCAATATTTTGGGTCCTTCTGTCCTTCGGTCGCTACTGTATCTTCTAATGTTTTGCCAACAAACTTCGAGTGTAGAGAAGGACAGCGAACGAAGAAGAGGACGGAGCGACATGAGAAAATGGCGACCAACACCGAGACTATTTCGATGAGACGTGTAGTAAATATGATGCGAATTACGTCGTGTTTGGTATCATTTTAATCAGAAAAATGTCAGGAATACGATGGTAACAGTTTTACAACAAAAACGGTAATAATAAAAAAAGGTTCGATCGTTGCATTAGCATTGTCTCATCGAGATATCCGATCCCGGATCGTGTTACTGTCCATTTATGGTAGAGAAACTTGTGCATTTAAGGAGACTGTTGAATTATATACAGGATGTACCAGTCTAAGTGACACAGAGCTCTAAAATGCTTCGAACGAAGTTTCTCCCAAGGATTATTATACAAGTGTTTCTTTGCAGTGTTTTTTTTTTCCAGGATTGATCCTTTCGGGAAACGAGATCTCTCAGATTCTATCTCTGATATTAACCTACTACGGAGGCTCGGGGCACCGTCCAAGATGGATCGCGATCGGTGTGGGACTGAGTGCGTTCTCGTGCCTCGTCCTCGCGCTTCCCCACTTCCTCTTCGGGCCAGGAAGGGACGCGCTGGCCTTGACGAAGGAGTATCTCGATCAGACCCTGCTGAACGCTACCACGATCCCTGATGACTTGGCAATCTGCCCACGCGTGGTCAAACCGGAACGCTGCGACGAGGAGACTCTGCTAGACGTCAGCATCCTGCCTCGACTTTTGGTGTTCCTCTCCCAGTTCATCCTTGGAATCGGCACCACGCTCTACTATGGCCTGGGCCAGCCGTATCTGGACGACAATACCAAGAAGAAAAACACCCCCATGCTTTTGGGTAACTATTATCGTTGATCTATTTATCGGGGACACCGAGGAAGGGACAGAAATTTTTAAGTTTATTGGAAAGCGATAAATGTTTATACGATATATCGTTATAATACATGGAAATAATTATTGTGTATATAATGTAAGTGAAATTATAATTGTACATAGTTTTAGAATTTGTTTACGAAAGACGATGACAATTGAAAATGACATTGATGAGCAACACATGAAAGTGTTCGATAACTATATCAGAATGAGTTAATAATAGACGCAAGGGGAACATCGTTTTTAATCAGTATTTATCGAGCGTCTTGTTCCCATTCATCAGCCTCGACCGAGAATACATCTTTTATTCCTTTGCAAAATGCTCCCGCGGGATTGTTACGTAGACCTTACAGACGCGTGTCTATTAATAATTGCATTCGGTGTCATAAATTCAAAATAAATTCAAAATTTAAATTCAATTATTTACAAAAATATAACACAATAAAGTAAACGTGACTAATCTTGTCGAACAGGTTTCACATTTGCTTTGAGAACAGTGGGCCCAGCGATAGGATTTCTGTTGGGTTATGGTTGCCTCAGCCTATACATAGATCCCTCTTTACATCCCGTGATCACCAAAAACGATCCACGATGGTTGGGCGCGTGGTGGCTCGGCTGGATCATCCTAGGCGTCACGATGGGCATGTTTTCTATCTTGATAGCCATGTTTCCGAGAGATCTGCCCACGAAAAACTCTGCTGCAAATGACACTGCCAGTAAGGTAAAAAGTTGAACAATTCTAAATTTACTGCTGGATTAAATAGTTAGGGTAATCGTTATTCGAAATACATTTTCACGTATCCTGATCATTTTCAAGGACGGTAGTACACCATTGAAGCTGCACCTAACCGCGCAAGAGAGATACATGACACCGATGGAGCCGAGGAAGTCGATCGACACGGAATACATCCCGACGATTCGCGAATTCCCAACGGCGATGAAGAGGTTGCTGACCAACTGGCTGCTGACTTTCAACAATCTGAGCGGGGTGTTCTACGTTCTGGGTGCATCGGCTTATATAACGTTTCTGGCGAAATATCTGGAGGTTCAGTATAGTACATCAGCTGCTGGCGGCACAGTAATTGCAGGTAGATTGATTGGAAAGATAGATGAACTGCATTTATTAAATCTTGGTTTTGTTAAATAAACGATTTTTTTAAGCATTTTATCTTAGCTTTATTAAATGGAGGATTTATTATCTAATTTGTTTTTCTATTTCAAGGTCCGATATCCCTGGTGGGTATGGTGTTAGGATTTCTATTCTCCGGACTGACCATCAGCAAATTCAAACCGGGACCTAGGCCCTTGCTAGCGTGGAACGTGTTCGTTGGCGTCTGTTTCGTCGCGGGTCAAATACTCTTCATATTCCTTGGTTGCTCGGATGTCGGCATCAAGGGACTCGATTTAGATACTATGCAGTGAGTACGTTTTTTTTTTTTCTTCGCCGAGGATTTGTTCTAGACTTAACACATTGCAGCAGTAGCAAATCTAAAACAGACGAAAGAGGTTGACAATGACTTTCGAATACTACTTTGAGTAGTCTCGATGATACCAATTTCGAATAGAATACAGTCCCAGTACGATTGTATCTTCCAGAATGAATCTGACGTTCAGTTGCAACCAGAACTGCAATTGCGACGGGGTGAAATACTCCCCAGTTTGCCACGAGCCGTCGAAGACCACATTTTTCTCGGCCTGTCACGCGGGTTGCCGTTCGATAATAGACGACAAGGACTTCGGGGATTGCAGCTGCCTTCCCATCACCGATTCCTTGGGCATCGACGATCATTTCGGCTATAACGACGACAGCATATCGCTGTCGACTCAATCCATCTACCTGAGCGATCCACGGATCCTCAACTTCGACAGGGTCAGGGCTGGCCCGTGCCCCAGCGACTGCAGCCGTCCCTACCTCCTCTTCATGGTCCTTACCTGCATCATACAAACGTTGGCGTGTTCTGGAAAAATTGGTAACGTCCTGGTGAATTATCGGAGCGTCGAGAAGAGGGACAAGAGTTTCGCTCAAGGGATAACCTTGATGACGATTTCCTTGTTCGCGCTGATACCGGGCCCAATTATTTACGGAGCCATCATCGACTCCACCTGCTTGATCTGGGAAGAGTCCTGCGGCACCAGAGGCAACTGCTGGTTTCATCACGGACGCAACTTCCGGTACTTGGTCAACATCACGTCGGCGGGTGAGATTGAAAACAGATCAAAGAGATTAAACCTTTCGATTCGAAATTCGTGAGCTTGATTTCATTTATTTCAATTACTCGGAGACTTCTATTGAATTTTGATTTGTCTATTGGATTAATTTTTGGTAAGTATCTGAAAGGGAAAGTTAATGAAAAAATTGTCTACTTGTTAGAAGTGTTCGTTCTAGGAATACATTTTTATTGTTATGTATTACCAAAAACGATAGCATTTAATGTAATTTTAGTATAATATATTTTGCTTTACGATTTAACATATATATTTTAATCTAATATTCCGCTAAAGGAAGAATCGACAGATAAGTATACTATTTATATAATCTAAATTGTAGAAAAATATATTAGTTACAGTAATAATTAATTTTCCAGAGTTCTATTAAGTTCACGCTGACTCTAGATATTTTTTCAGGTTTCTCGATGATTGGAGTGCTGTTCGATGCAGCGGTTTGTTACCTGGGTAAGGATCTGGATCTCTACGGCGCCCAGGATGCGGACAAGCGTCGCGAATTTGTGAAAGAGAACACCGCGGCCAGGATCGCCATTGGCGAGAAGAAGAAGAGGGAAATAAATGGGAATCTGAATTAGCCAGCCGGTTGTGCTGATAATAAAAAAAAGTGAAATTAATAATAGTTAAATTTAGGAGGTTCGAGATACTCGTGTCGCAAAGTTGAGATTAGAAGAGAACAGTTTTGGGTACCTGAACGTTAGAACCTTTCACGATTGATGTCGAAGGTGACAATATTATAGAAGAAACCATATAAAACATGCAAAACATTTTTAACGCTAGATTTACGGAGATTTAAAATGTCTTTGTTGCACTTTTTTTTTGTTTTGCCGTTTACTTTTTAAGTAACCGAGAAATTTAAACAGTCCCTGTAAATTTCTTCCTGAAATTCAGAATGCGTGAAAACGGTCATGCTCCGTAAATCTAGTGTTAAAGTATTCCATATACTTTATTCAATGTTTAGATATAGTCGAAAAGCTGGATGTTATGGGGCATAAAAATGATTCTAACGACGTCGATTATATTTTCAATTTACATTCCAGACTTCTCAGACATTTGTACGGCTGTACACCGTTATTCCTATTTGTTTGTAAATAAAAGACGAATTTTTATTAAAGTTCCCGACAACGTCTGCGTCGTGCTTCCGAGCTGGCAACTTTCGCGCTACTCCGGTTAAAGTCCACGATAAACAAAGCGTAATACTCAACGAGACACCGGCGTCCGAGCTGGCTTCGTGAAAATAAAAAACGAAACAGATTTTCCAGTCAGTGTTCTTCCTTTAGTCAAGTTAAACTTCTTCGGATTTTCATCCATAGTGAAATGAGATTAGTGAAACATGCGAGGCCAGACGCCTTTCTTTGTAGCATACAAATATCTCAATCTAATCTCTCGTGTTTTAAACTCAAACAACCATGTCGATAACGTAACCTGTTCGTATAACAGAGGCAATGTAATCCAGTGGCGACGGGCTCGATAACCCCATCAGCACGAGACGCAACACCGATCGATGGAAAGGAACCTAAGATTCGTCGCACGATAAAAGGAAGATCTCTCTCCTCCCTTGAGAGGCCGCCTACGCAGCTTCAGATCGGTTCCCTTAAATCCTCCTTCCCAGCAAATAGGGCGCAATGTCCACAGGGTGGAATGGGGTTGGGCGTATAAGGAAAAACGAAAGGAAAAAACGGGTGAAAGGGTAGTGAAATCGGACGATCGATGATCGCGGTTGATACCCAGCGAGCGAAACTGTAGAAACAGAGCCGGCAGGAAATGGGGTAAGGTCTTAAGGGTTGTTTTCAGGCCTGCGTCACGAATCCTGAGCATGGGGAGAGGGTTGACCCCGCGGTGCAAGGGACTACCCGGTAGTGAGGGGATTACAAACCCGCGAGGCCGAAAGTAAAAAGGGAGTTTTTGTTTGAGAGCCTTTTAATTTTTAAGCCCGGCCAGACCGAGCCTGGAGGAGGTCCTGGTCGGGTAATGAATTCCACGACGTCCTTATGACGTCAGGACGTCTCTATCGATCGCGTCCTCAGACACGGTCTTTGGAGGATGCGCTTTGGCATTACCAGGAGGATTAAGTGCCCTGCCTTATTTCGCCGTAAATAAAGAAAAATCACGGCCAGGATCATTGCGCATCCTGCTCCCCATCCCCACCCACCCCAGGACTCGAGGTATAGGCTGGGACAACCCACGGACTGGGGTGTTTCTTGCTTAGGGATTTTCTTGCTTCTCGTGGACCGTGACGATCGTCTAGGCGTCGTTGTTCGCGTCCGTGGCGAAGCTGGAATTCGGAGGAGCACGTCTTTAATTACTACACGTGACAATTCTTTGGAAATTATGCGCGGCTGCACACCTTGCAGGTGTTCTTAACACGATGGGTACTCATTGTCTGCTCCGCTAGGAGGTAAGACCTGGAACTGGCCGAATGACTTTGTATTCGAGCGAAGGACTATTAGGTCACGAGTTAAGTTACGTGCATATTATTTTTTGGATACTAATTAGGTGGAGCTTCAGTGGCGTCGCCTATAACGATGACGATTTTATCGAAACTGTGTGAGTTACGGTCCAAATATTTTTCGTTCGTCCACTCGGTAATGTAGAGCAGCCTGTCAGTAATGCAGTGCTACCTGTCGATAAGATTCGGTAATGTAGAATCTTAACTGATCACTGAATTTATCGACAGGGTATTCTGCGTTACCGACATTGGAAAAGAAGAGATCTGTAACTACTATCGATGACCTAATTCAAACACTCACCTCTTCAAGAATATTAGCAGCCAACATAAAATATTAGAAAAGAAACAAAAATAGCTGTCAATATAAGCAAATTTTCAAATTGTAAGCTTGAATCTAGAAATAGTTCGAGATAGATAACATCCAGGTGCCAAATATCGCCGCTATCGAGGATCGAATTCGACCTCGCCGCCATTCCGCAATTTTTAAGCGCCAATAGAGTGACCGCAACGCGAACGCGTTGTCGCGATCGCGCGGGTCAGCCAGGCGATGTGAAGTTTTGCCGTTGTGTGTACACAGTGCATTGTACATGACCCTGACCCATCTTTCATATAGACCTCATCAACGTCTTCTAAGTTGAGGTACAGTCTGATCTAGACTGTCGTCGACAATGCGGATCGGACGAAGATAGACGTACAACCGAAGATAGCCAACCGGAAGTGACCGGTTTCAAAGGTCTTCCTCGTCGTTTCGCAGTGAAATGCTTTAACGAATATCAATCAACAACGTTTGTTTAACGACAATTACATCTTACCGACTTATCCACAGTCTACACCATCGAATGTTGCAGCAATATTGCAGAAATATCGTAGTAATATTCTCTTAACATTGCAATATTTGTCTATCCGAAAATCAAAATCGAAGTAAATTAACGCAAAATTATCAGTCAGTGGCTGCTGGTTGATAGCATTATTTTATTCGAGTACTACTAACCACTATACTGTCTTCTTTTCTATTTCAATAGCAAAAGAATGATTAGTAATTAAATAATTTTTAAAAGTAATTTCAAGTATAAATAAATTAAACCATCCATTAGATTCTCATCTAATAAGCTGTCTCTATAAATCGACTATTTTTGTGGTTAGCTTAGGACCGAATAATGCCACGCACTCCTACATCGACGTGGTTTCTGACAAGTGAAGTAATTTACGTTAGCCTCTTATCCTATTAGACCTCCATCTTCTTTATCCCTCCGCTTCACGAATTTTATTTTACCCTTCGAATAAGAAATTATATCAATACTACCTAAATACGAAATTCAATTCCAACCTAAATTTCTCTCGAGATTTTCTATAGTACGCGTAATCATTTAATAAATGGTCCCAGGTTGTTATTATTTAATATTTTGAAGAATAAAGGAGACACCGTAAAACAATGCCAAGATGAAGGAATTGCGCGTTGCACGTGGACGATAAAAGGCCATTCGCCCCGGAGAAAAACGGCGATTGGCATTAGCCGTGAGTAATGATAATGATTCTAATGTAACTCGTCCGGCCTTGATACTTTTATACTACGAATGCTGCGTAATTCAGCAAAGCGCGTGGGTTGTGGCATTCAGCGCCGTCTAACGAGAGGACAACGTTCGAAAATGGCCATTTTCGATATTTGTTCGAGGAAAAAGGATCCGAACTTCATACTTACACGTCCAAACGAATCAGGAACGATAGTTGTTCAACGCGATGAGAAACTTATAATGGACGTGCTTAATTGTAAAAATTCTGTTCGTTAATATTTATAATTCAAATATCAAGCTTTTAAATAATCAGAAATGTTCACACGCGTACACACCCGAGGAAAACTAACGTTGAACGCGATAAACAAATTGCGCCAATGCTCGTGGAAGTGCATTATGTACATACAGCGCTGCAGAAGCAGTTCCAATTGCGGTCAAACATGGGGATTCCCAGTTGTGTAAACAATTCAACATCGATATTTACGTCTTTACGCGACACTTTTGTGAAACTGGTGGAGTTCAGTTGATCCGAGGATGAATTAGTCGATTTGTTTCTTTAATTTATGTCAAATCAAGTACTATCTCATTTTTATATTGGTGAAGGAAAGAGGAGTGTAGGTGGAGGAGTTATATGATTTCTTATAGGAACATAATAAGGTTTATAATATTGCCGTTGGAGATTTAGGGAAAATTCGTTAGGTACGATTGGTATTACAAGTTGTGTCTACTATGGAAAATAGATGATCGAACTACTCACTTCGTCACCTCAGTCATTATTTGCAGTTTGGTGTTGGCGATAGTGTTAGTTAACCGTCAAATATTTAGAGTTAGATAGTAGATCGAAAGGTCCATAGTCATTCTGCTGTAAGTAGTAAATCACTATATTATCTACCTCAGATATTTAATTTGCACAACTACTGATTGCTGACGTCCTTTTAAAATTCAAGTCTAGAATTAAGGTTGGACCGCTATGCGTTTCTAGTTATTCAGCAAAGTTGCATAGTTTGGACTACGTAAATATAAATAAATGTAAAATGAAAAAATTTAAATAAAATACATTAATACAGGAAAACAAAATTTATTTCGTCATCTTCTTTCTCATATGAATGAGTATAGTTTGTCGCGGTTGGTCATAAATTATATTTAAAAATGTTTTACCTATGGCGTTACACAATCGTTTATTTCTTAAAATTTTATAACGACTGTAGCTACAAAATTGATAAAATTAGAATGAAGCAGGTAACATTAGTATACATAATTTTTCCAGAATTTCAAATTTATGCCATCAAAGTTCGTCTTCTACTAGAGTGATTTGTATACCTGTCCAGAGTATACCTAGCAAAATTCGAGTTTTAATTTTTACGACGTTTGCTTTTTGTAAACACGTCGCGCGATGAGTAGACGTAATTAAAAACCTCATGCATGTATCAGCCGAGCCGTTTTGTTTGTTACGATAAAACCGGCACCGATGGTTCTAGCGACGTCACGCAGATCTGGCGTCGCTCGGTTTCGTACAAATGTCGCCCGAGTCGATGTTGAACCGTGTAAATAGCAGGTACGATGAACTGATTCGTATATCACGATGGATTTTCAATTCTCTTACCATCGTGACAACGAAGTCGTACGGCTGGGTAGCATGGTCAACGTCATACTCCGTCTACATGTCATAAATTTGACAAGACATCTGCGAACGCTTCCCAGAGTAATTTTGCAAGTTGTAGAAGAATCAAATTATGATAAAGTTTCTACATATTTGCATCTCCATTTACAAATAGAATTTGTCATGATTTTTTTAATAACAATTATAGTCGATATTTAGATAAATCAAATAGCCTGTACTTTTTGTTAGAATATAAAGAGTAACTGGGAAAAGATTTCATCTAGATTAGGCGAAATTGAGAGGAGTTATAAGGATATCACAAACATACATATTATGAATGCGAACAGGTACCTGCAACGACGATATTCGGAAAATTATTTTTCGTTACATTACGAATCATTGTATTACGAAGATTTTTCATTTCACGTATTGTTCATACACGAATACGTACGTTATTAATTATAGAATAAATAAAATTAAAAATCTGTCTGAGATTTGCCTATAATTCTTACTACTTTGGTCCGATTCGCATGAAATCGTTTTTTAATTACTCTCTATATTCCAACGAAAGGCTTAGGTATATTTTGAACAGAACAGACAATTGAATCCGAACAGTAGCTCGGTAACAAAGCGTCGATGCTGGAAAGATATCTGCGTGTCCTACTATGTGTACAAAATTTTATCATGCTTTATGGCGGATCAAACAGGCGGACGGGCAAAAATTCTGAGAATGGTTAATTCGGTTCAGACACCTTACACGTCTGAGACGCAATTTTCTAAACATTGTACAACCATCAGACAAAGTTACGATTTT
Source organism: Hylaeus anthracinus (assembly GCF_026225885.1). NCBI lineage: Eukaryota > Metazoa > Arthropoda > Insecta > Hymenoptera > Colletidae > Hylaeus > Hylaeus anthracinus. The sequence continues at coordinate 5,083,941 of NW_026535322.1, read as the reverse complement.
GTTTAGGTACAGGTACGTATAGAGGAAGACGGAAGATCGACGTTTCGTCGTTTGTGTAAAAGTATTAGAGATTGTTTAAAGGTTGGATTAAAAAGAAGCGAAGGGATCAAATCGTTCGTTTCGCGTGACGGGCGAGATAAGATTCTGTCCTAATTTATTATTGCCTTATCTTAGATGTAAATTTTCGCCGACGGACAAAACATTTGGCATGCGTTTGTAAATACACGTGCGTCGTGATGAGATCGTTTTCTACCAAATCTAGGGCTTGCTTCCCGGAACGGGAGTAGGTGAAGTTATGGTCGCGGTGCGTCACCTCGCGGGATCAATCTTCTGTAATTCAAATTCTAATTTATTTTATACAAGTAACGTAAACGAATAAAATGTTCTTATATGGAATTTTTTTATTTAGATAAGAATTTTGCGATTATCTGGCGATACACTAGTCGACCTTTCTGCAGATAGGCAAAAATCTTATCTATTGAAAAATCACAAATATTGAATAAAAGATAAGAAGGATTCGATTATTTATCGTCACTGATTCGATACAAATTAGAATTTTAATTATACAATCATTTTATATCTTCTGTTCGAATACGAAGCTTGTCCAAGCTCTACTCGATCATCAATTATACGAATCAAACTTTGCTCATATTTCTCTATCGCTCTCACACTTCTATATTCAGAGATTGATAACTACTGATGGTAAAGTAAGACAACTATTTCCCTCGCTAATCATATTTAGTTTCGTAAGAAGAATAATTCTCTTCTAACGCACCTTTTCTTACATTCTTCAAGATTTGACTCTGTTACAAAAGTAATGTTTCTTTAACGTAGCTTCTCTCGGAGACGTCTCGCTATTTAATTGTGCTGTGAAAATAGTTCTTTTTCTCCTTTCTAATAACGTTTGACGTTATCTTCACTTTATCTCTATCTTATCGTCAACTTTACGTCAATAGATTATTCCTCTGCTCGATACCTCTCTGTACATTGTATACAACTCTAGTGCAACGAAGAGGTATTATTATTGCTGTAATTGTTCCTATTTACCAGTCGAATTCACCTCGTTCGATGATCGTAGGGGCACGCGCCAACAAGTTACGTTAACGTCATCTCCCACACAAGCATTCGATATTCAGGCGCGGGTTATTAATGCCGTTCAATTATCTCAGCCGTCGCGATAACAAGATTTTAATCGATTTCACAATGCCCTCCACTTTTCTTGTTACGAGGTTACCGAAAACTGTTTGCCCAGGCTAAACACCGTCTACCGTTTGTCCAAAAAAAAAAAAAGTGAAGTGGCTCGTTCGTAGGAAACGTTTTTATTTATTTGCCTGGCCTATGAATGTGATATTTTTTAATACTTTTTTAATTGAAATAGGGTTGGAGTGTAAAAATTGAAATTAAATCATTTATTAAAGGTACGGTTTAACCGGAGAAATTTGTTAAATATGTTGGATTCGAGTAAGTCAAGTGTTGGCTTAGTGTGAATTTGGAGTATATGGAAGATTATGTGAAAATAGTCAACGATATATTAAATGTAGTTGTAATGTATACAACTAATGTGTACTAATGTCCAATGGATAAAATATTTTATATAAAGTATGTGAAAGTGATTTACGTGCAGCATCAGTTGGTTCAAATTTTGAGGATTATTTTACTTGCAAGAAAGGTACATTGCAGTGACCATTTGGTTGAGACATAAGCTACGCATGATCGAATGTAAAAGTACTCGAATCGATGAAAATCAGAAGAGATGAAAAATGTGCGCCAGCGGAGTAGCTAGCGAAACGTTTCAATGTCAAAACAACTACGGCGAGGCGGTCGGAGACCGATCCGTTCTTCGGTCGAAAATTAAATTTCAGCAATTAACCGCCGGCTATTAGCGGTATAGCTGTTTGGTGTGCGCCATTAGCAATGCGCGGGAATAGACGGAAGAGTTTACCAAGCGCGTTTGTGTGCGCATGTGTGTACATCACGTCGGCTCTATTAAATCATAATGGGTTCACAATGTGAGCCTCTGCTCTCGGAGGTTGACTAGAAACGAGCATAGACACCATACCCAAAGCTGAGATCTCGTCTATTCTTGCTGAGAACTGGCATCTTCCCTCCTCAACCTTGTTGCAAAACGTGGAACCTTGAAGAGGTTGGTGCTAACCACCCTTCAAAGCAGTTGAATTAAGTTTACTATAATTTTACTTGCTCAACCAAATTTCCATCGGATGCCAATTTCACCCAAGGATCTACATCCAAATCAAAACTCTCAAATACCTCACTCGCCACTATTCCATCAAGATTAGTTCCAAAAAATCGTAAAAATTCTACGTCTTCGATCGAAGGTCCCTACTACTCACCCCCGCTGCCCTCATCCCAACCAACAACCTCCATCCACCTCCCAACCCTCGAAAACGCCTCTGTCACCCCGTCGGTCGACAAATTTTCGCCAGCAAAAATAATAATTCCTCCGTCTACCTGAAATCGGTGTACTCCTACCGCAGGACAGGTAGGCATTATCGATACGCCACCGTGGGTAAATATTATCAAACGGGGATTCGAGACGAGCGAGTGGGACGAGGACCGGCGCACGCTCGTTCTACAAACGGAGAGCAATAGAAATAGAAGCGCGCTGGATGGAGGAAGAGAGTTAGACCGATAGGAACCTCCGAGCGGGATAGAAGACACGAAGTAGCGAAGAAGGGGAGGGAGGGGGAGGTACGAAGTGATTGCAAGAGAGGCAGAAAATGTGCCCGCTTGATAACAGCAACGCGAACCGAGGTACCATAGGTGCATCACAGTTCTCCGCGTCGTGATCCTCTCGTCGTCCGATCGGCTGTCTTCAGGGTCGATAGTGGGGATCCGCAGGAGGACCACCGTCTTTGTCGCGCTGCGGAAGACCGACTAATTCCAGTTGGGACGGGATAACGTACGTTTTCGGACACGAGATTCGCGTTTCGTTCGCCGGAAATCGCGCCCGCAGCCACCGCCGCGTTAAACGAGACCCGCGTCCATTCTCCGTGGACCACGAGCAAGTTTCCGGGGGGATCGCAGTTCCAGCGGGATCTTGGAAACTATCAGCTCGCTCTCGACCGACCCACGGTACGTGCTATTACGTTTCTGTGTTGTTCGGCGTACCGCGATTTTTATTTTATTTTCCGTAGCCGGAAAATTAGCCGAGGTGACCGACTAGGCCTCGGTTGTGCGAAGTGAGGAATGATCGACGAGGTATTATTTTGTATTTTATGGTTGGAGACAGATCTGACAGGTATAGGATAGTCGGTTTATGGAGTACATGATTTTTCAAGAATATGGTTTTTATTCAGGGGGTGTCGATGTCTTCGTTCGAATTGATCTTGAGGATCGAGGAATCGAAGGGTGAAGCCTCGTTTTTGCTAGTTGCTTCTTCGATTTTTATGGTAAAATTACTGGTTCGAAGTTTATGATCTTTGGGGGATATGTGTGACGTTCGGAGAGTGTTGGTAACCATTGAGGAAGAAGTTTTCGTTTAAATTTATTTCGAGGATCAAGGAATCAATGGGGGTAGCATTGTTTTCTTGTCTCTTTGCTTTTTACAGTCAAAATTGGCGTTTATATTCTAAATTAAAATTTAGAGGATACTGGTACTCATCTTTTGAATATACAATCAGTCTCACAAGCATTCGCACCCTCTATGTATATTGAAGAAATTTTTCTTCCGCTAAGAAAAAGCAAAACATAGATCTTTTTCATGACATAACGAGTAGCTCGCAGATATTCACGCAGATTCATATTTTTACAGCTTCACGTAATGAATTGAAAGTTAAAGAAAAGCATGCCTTATCTCCTAAACGGTGCAATATTTCTTTTATCGTTGATATTTAGATAAATAAATAGGATATTTATACGAGAGTATTGTCAACGGATATAAATCTCATGAAGCATTTCCCTTCTCCCTTTTCCCTAATATCGTTTCCCGCCAGTCACTTGTCAATCACACGTCGTCGAACGTCACGTCGAGATTTTGTCCAAAATGTATCCTGTCGATATTTTCGCTCATCTAATCGAAGCTTTGGTTATCGTCGTCGGAAACGGAAACTTGGAGTTTTGATTCTCCGAATTCGTAGGTGACGGCGAAACGATACGCGAACCAAGGGGAAGCACGATCGAGTTTAACCACGCGGTATCGAAACATGGAGAACACGTGACCTAGGAACGGAGATCGGAAGTCGAGCGGAACCAACACAGGGAGGAGGGCGGTTCGAATTCAAGGAAAAGGTAGTTCATTAGTTTATCTTAACGGCGACATCGCCGATTTCGATGGGAAAGAAAATATGGTTATCTATTCTTCTGTGACATGTTGAGAAGAAAGAATAAGGTTAGAAAACTGCATTCTTAAAAACGGAATAATCGTGAGTAATAATCGTACCTCCAATTTTGTTTCTTTTTTAACATGTCAGAAAAACGTTCTTGGAGATAGTTTTACTTTTCTTTACTTATATTGCTCGCCGACTGACCCAGTTTTGTTTACTCAGCCATCAGTTAAGCGAATCGACGAGTGGCTCGCGATAATTAAAGATAAACAGTGTCGAGGAATCGTGCAGTTATATCGACGGATTACTGTATTGTTTTGGAGATGAAATTAGACGAATCCAAACCATTATCTTTCGCTCGTAATTGTCCGGGTTGGGTTAGTTGGGACGATGTCACATGTTTGGACTCGGATAATCATTTATTCTTGATACTTATAACAATATTATTATTATTATTATTATTATTATACTTACATATTATCACTATTTTTTTTCATAGTTCTGTGACTATCACTAAGAAGAAATGATAATTATCTGAATCTAAATATTATACCTCTATGCCAGACTAATACATACATATATACATTCAACACTAGTATAATATATTCTTCTATACATTCTTAGACATAATATGCATTCCTCGTACAAAACGAATCACGCCAGTAATTATTTATTCTTCCACCCTGCGTAATAATATTCGAAAATTCACTTCTTCGCCACTAATGCGAACGATTCCCCAAAAAGAGCGATGCCAAGGGCCGCGAGGACGGCGGAGGTACAACAAAAACGTGCGACCAGCGATTGAGGTCAGACAGATCTCGCGGCTAACGGAGAGCGGGGGTTGTTTGGGAAGCTGCGTCGCAGACGAAGATGAAGAATAACACGAGCAACCACGAGAAGAACGGGCCGGAGAGCCTGAAGCTGCTGAGGGTTCCATCGACGCCACCGACGACCCCGACGACGCCCACGACGCCTAGCTCCAGAGGCCTCGAGGACGTGTTCAGGGAGCTACCCATCACGGACGACACCTCCTGCGGCATCTGGTTCCTAAAAGGTCCCAACTTGCAGAGATTCGCGAACAAGAAAGCCTACGTGTTCCTTTACGGTGTACTAGGGTGCATATTCTCAGCCAGTTACGCGTATTTCAACGGCACCATCACCACCATCGAGAAGAGGTTCAAGATACCCTCGAAGACCACAGGTAAATTGATCGACGTTTCGCGTAACTTTGGGAATTTTTTTGGGTCGAGTCGATGGAAGATACAGAGTTGAAATTTTAATGTTCGAGGGTATGTGACCTGGAGAGTCCTTGGTTAATTTTGGGTCGAGACAGGATAAAGAAAACACGCTTTTGGTTGTTGTTATACACTTTGATCTTTTAATAGTTGCACCTGATTCTAGCAGAAAGAAACGAAAAATCGGCGCAACAACGCATATTGATTTCATATCGTGAATCAATAGACTCGACCGATTAATTGTTCGTTAATATTAGACGCGTAATTTTTGTTTAGGTCTTATCACCGTGGGCAACGATATCTCGCAATTGTTCGTATCGGTGGTCCTGTCTTATTACGCAGGAAGGGGTCACAGGCCTCGATGGATCGCGTTTGGCATCTACACTGTAAGTTTCGACAAAATCATTTACATTTACGTCTTTTCGTATTTAGAAGCCTGAAACTTCCCCTAAGAAATAATTTGTTTTTCTAAAAGCGTCTGAAAATCTACGACTATTTTCTTATTTTACTATTTAATATCGTGAATGCTCCGACTCGAATTTTCGCTAAAGAATAATTAATATGGCAATTTTCTGACCCCCCTTTTCTTTCCTCCCGTCACGGTCTTCCTCGAAGCTTGAGGAATGCAGAGAAAAGTATCAGCTGTCGGCACACGCCCCGAAGAATGAACTAGGAGACGTCATAACCCACCGGTTGGTCGGTTCTTAATTAAATTAGGAAGCGTTGAAATCGTAGCTCTACGCTCATTCACGCCTCTTACCATCGTACTCTCGCCACCGTGTGCTTAGCTAAGCGCTTCATTCATTGAACAGTGAAAAGACGCTGTCGGTGTGCGTGAAACAACTCGCTGTCACGTATTTTCAGTAATTACGTTCGAAACAATTTGCGTCTGCTTACGGATTCACGCGGCACCACCTGTTTCACCTTCTATCCGATTTCGTTTTTAATTGCATACTTTCTACTTATGAGTAACTAATGAACAGCAAACGGAGGCAAAACAAATTTTATTCGAATTGGAAATTTTAATATGAATTTATTTGGTTAATTGAAAACCGTCAGTTTTCTGCTCGATGATCATAAAAATCGTTGCAGACAAACTAATTATCGTTTAATAATCTCTACGCATCACTAAACGGTCTATGATACATTCGGCTCCATTTCCATTATCGTCGAAACATGATTTCAGAAGCATTTCCAAGACGTCAAATTAATTAATCTCGATTTCCCTCGCGTGAGACAGTTAGATGCTCGATGAATTATTATCAGAGCAATCGTTCAGATAACGTCTCGGTAAATAAGTCATGTAGACAGCGGTGTTTAACAAGCATTGCAATCTCGAACACAAGACCTAAAAAAAAAAAGAAAAGATCCTATGGCATTTTCCAAGATTGATCTTATTTGACGATCGCAATCTAAATATCAGAAGACACGAGGATTAATGTAAACATATGGAAAAATATATTCTGCAAGTGTGTAATATCGAAGGTTCTTTAAACATTCATTTTTTTATATCGTAGTAAACCTTAGGAAAACAAGACCGGAGCAAAAACATTTTTACAGACAATTTCAATCAATCGATAAATAGTGAATACCAAATATAACCAGCGTTTCGAAAGTCGGTAGTAGATTAGCTACAACCGATATTAATTAATTATCAGCCGTTCCATAATACGTTGCGTTAAACATTTATCAAGAATGATTATTTCGTTCCTCACGATTACTTTGTTCCTCAGGTTGTCCTATTTTGTTGCATGACGATGTTGCCGCATTTTTTGTACGGCCCTGGCGAGGACGCTCTTCTGCTCACGAAGGAATACGGAGCGAAACCAAGGAGCCTGAACACGAGTCAGATCCCTGACAAACAGCGAAAGTTCCTATGCTTAGGGCAGGAGAACCGCGAAAAGGAGTGCGACGAGACGGACGGAAACTTCGCGCCCCAGGTGTTGCTGTTCATAGCGCAGCTAGTGTCAGGTATTGGCGGATCGCTATATTATACCCTGGGAGTGTCGTACATGGACGATAACATACAGAAGTCGAAGACACCGGCGTTGATCAGCTTCTCGTATTTCCTAAGAATGCTGGGGCCAGCCATTGGTTACGGTCTGGCTTCGTTCGCCCTTAAGTTCTACATCAGCCCAACTCTGACGCCCACCATCACGACACAGGATCCAAGGTATAGTGATCAACGTAAAAACACTCGAAGCAATCTTTTAAACCTGTCTGGTACGTCAACAGATGGTTGGGTGCCTGGTGGCTGGGGTGGATCATCCTGGCGATTCTTCTGTTCGTCTTCGCGAGCATAATCGCGCTGTTCCCGAAGACGCTACCCAGGGCAGCAGCCCGCAAGGTGTTGGCCTCGGAGCGAAACAAGTCCGCGGCAAACTTAAAAGCGGACCAAGAACCAGAGTTGCCTGCCTCCTTCTTAGACATGATGAGGACGTTCAAGCGCCTGTTGACGAACACTACCCTGATGTGCAACAACCTGGCGACTGTCTTCTACTTCATGGGATACATGCCCTACTGGATCTTCATGCCTAAATACATCGAGACGCAGTACAAGCAGTCAGCCTCTGTCTCCTCGTTGATCACTGGAACGGTCGGCCTGGTGTTCAGCGCCTTTGGGATCCTCCTTTCCGGTTTAGTCATCTCCAAGTACAAACCCAAAGCCAGATACTTGGCCGCCTGGAACGTGATGGTGGGGGCCATATCCGTGCTGGGAATGATTTCTTACGCTTTCCTCGGGTGCTCCGCCAACGATAATCAAATCGCCGTTCAATCGGACGGCGCACTGAAAACGCTCCTCCCGTGCAACGAGCAATGCCACTGCGACTACGTTACTTACAACCCTGTCTGCTCGGAACATGGTCAAACCTTCATCTCAGCCTGTCACGCTGGATGTCGAAACTTAAAGGTGCAAAACTGTTTCATCGGTTCGTTAGCTTTAGCTCTATCCTCTAATCGTCATACCTTCGATCGCGATCAGACGTAGGTGACTTTATTCAGATTTAATACAGAGTTTTACCAGAAACCGTCACGACTGACTTAGTGGCGCCACAATTAAAGATGACCGAGCTATTTGATAACGAACACAGTTTCTCACATCGTTGTTATCGGACGAATTCACTTGCAGGTTCACAGTAATAGCAGCAAGATATACACAGAGTGCAGCTGCGTCAAGCCGAAGTATGCACGCTCATTGGCGCACTTGTACTCGAACAACACGTCGGCGCACACAACGGAAATTCCGTCCGAGACCACCGAGCCCGATGGGCCGCCATCTTTAGGCACCGCGGTCCCAGGGGCCTGTCCTGTGGATTGTATGCACAAATTTTACGTCTTCCTGGCCGTGGTTTGTCTCCTCAAGTTCAGCGGCGCCACTGGAAGAGCGTCGAACTTCCTGGTCTCCGTCAGATGCGTCGACGAGAAGGACAAGACGGTGGCAATGGGCTTTGGATTAACTATTATGAGCTTATTCGCATTCATACCTTCCCCTATATTATTCGGATTTATTTTAGGTAAGTTTCGTAAGACGTTTTGAAATTAAAGATTGTTTATTTGTTAAGATATACCCATACATTTACATGAACAAAATACATTTTTCTTTTCAGATAAAACCTGCCTCGTTTGGGGAAAGACATGTTCAGGAACAGGAAACTGTTGGCTCTACAACGGCGAGACATTGCGATACTTGCTGAACTTTACCGCAGCCAGTTAGTTCAATTTTCCTTCCACAGGCCTCGAATCGATTAGGAGATTTTTCTATAATTCGGATGAATAATCGTTGCACATTTCTAACAAGAAATTTATGTTTGCGATGCTCCTACTGAAAATTACACCCGCAATCGAGTCGACAAATTAAATAAAAGGAACGTTGCAGCTTGGAAACCTGCGAAGATCTAACCAATGAAAGCACTCGAATGGAAGATCCCCTAATTATTTCGAGCTGTCGCGAATCCCAATAATTTGTCCCCCGTCGATAGTCCGATTAATTTTACAATATTCTTTCCACAGGCTTCGTAACGATCGGCACGTTGTTTGATGTGGGTGTCTGGTATTTCGTGAAAGACGTAAAGATCTTCGACGAGGAGATCGAGCTGAAAGACATAGCCGAGGAGCCAGGGGAGACACTTTGAAAGTGACTCATTAACGATCCGATCAGATCGTTTCGTCCCAGAGACGACGGGAGTAAAGGCTCGAACAACAAAATCGTCGATGAATAGGAATAAAAGGAAAATAATAGAAGGGGAGGACGAGAACGGTGGAAAAAAGCGAAAGGGGGAAAGAGAGAGACATAGAGGAGCAGACGAATAAAGACTTTACAAGTACCTTAAGCATCTCCTTAGATATTTAAAAGCTGTAGTACCTCGGATAGCCAACTTACGGTTGGCTAGTTCGTTCGCGAGGTGCGACATTCGACAAACGGAAACGAATTTTAATTTTTTACTATCCCTCGTCTTATCGCCACTCAACGGTGACGTTCTCGTCGTTCGATCGGGGCGTGCCCGAGATCGTTTTTAATGAATAGGGAAACCTTGTAAAAATAATTATAAGACGGTTCTACAGTAATCTGAGATAATCGGCCCGAATTAATCGTTGTTCTATTGTACAAAGTATGATGTGAAAAAAGAACTTATAACCACTGGTGAAAGGGAGTGTTTCTGTTTTTTTTTTTTTTTTTTTTTTTTTTTACTTTACATTCAACGATACAGTGTGACGCGTCTTCGTTTCTTGCGGATCGTCGAGACTGCGAAAATATATCATTTATCCACGTTTTAATATTCGTGTAATTTCTTATTAACTTTCTCGCTTCTCGAGATACGAAGTAATATCGAGTATATTTTATATCGCTGTAAAAGCATAATTGATCAGGGAAAGATTTCGATGACGAATTTGCTTCATTTATTTGCACGTCGTATTTTAGCTGAAATTAACACTAAAATTACCAAGTCAGTCCTTTAAATTATAGAGCGATACCATTACAGGTGACGCCACCTGTCGTATCACAAATCTAAACTCTACAGACTCGACGGGACGGATCATCGGGAAAGGAATACCACCAGAAACGTTTATATAAATAAAATATATTTATAATCGATCATATAAAACTATCAATACACAGGCAGTGTACGGCGCAGAAATGTAAGAAAAATGCCCTCGAATCAGCTCACGTAGACGCTAGAAATCTGTATGCAAGGTCCCCCTGCTCCCCTTGCTGGAAGTCCTCGGGCTGGAGCTTTCACGGGATTCAGGTCGATCCTGAGGAGCTCTACCACCGGCCAAACTGCTGAACCCTGACGAAAATTGACCATTCCTAGATTCAGGCCTCGACTGCACCATGGCTGCCAACGGAATACCAGCAACGGGTTTGTAATCCGTATGGTGACCTCCAACCCCTGCTTCAACTTGCTGGTCTTCGGCAACTTGATGGTCGGCGTTCAATTCATACTGATTGATCAACGATTTCACATCCTTCAGGAATCTAGGGTCGGACTGCGACTGAGGCGAATAGGACACGATAGGTATACCCACTTCGTTGAAATCACCTCTCCTGGATGCGCCATTTTGTTTAGAGGAATACTCGAAGCTGCTTGTTATGTACGAACCGTCCGCGGTTCCCTTTTGATTCTTGTACTGCGTTCGACCGGGATTTTGCCTGGGAAACGAACTTTTCTCGGAGGAGCTTTGATCTAGATCGTATACGCGATCGTAGTCCTTGCTGTGGATACGTTTTCGTGATCTGGGCTCGGCATTACTCAAGTCGCTCTCCACGTCGGAGTCGAGATCTAGAGGGACGTATGGCACCTTGGAGTTGAGGTTCTTCATCGCGACCTCGTCGCTGGAACTCAACTCGTCTTCGGTTTCCAGATTTCGTACTTTTGATATCTTGTTCAGTGACGACTTCGAGTCTGTTCGTCGATCGCCGGGTCCTAGGGGCCCGTACTTCAAGGGTGCGTCGTCTATTTGTTGCTGAGCTTTGCTTTTTCCAGAATTTTCGTTAGTCTTTGTCGTTTCGGGTTTGTTGACGATCTCCGCTCGAGTCGTTGATTTGTCTGTGAACGGAGCAGAAAGCTGTTAATCTCTTCAGGGACGCTGGATCGTACATCTTGCGACGTTCAGGGTAGTGTGAACTGTAGGTGGGACATGGATTTGGGTTGATTAAGTGCAAGAACATTGAGAGCCTTGGGAGATTTTACCAAAACAAATGAACCATGTTTTCTAGCTTTGAGCTATCATACTAAAGAGATCTTAATTCGCATCTAAACCTATTACTGTGTTGGACCATCTTATTACTTCGAATGCAGCAAACAATGCAACGACTTACCATTGTTGCCAGTGTCGGATAACTCTCCCGCTTTTCTGGAACTTAGAGCAAGATTGGGCACGAGGACCTGCAGCTCTGCACCTTCGGGAAGTTCCTCCATCTCTTGATTGTAGAGGTCTAGATCCGCGCAGAAAATCCATGAAAGGATTTTCAGCAGGGCGCTCAAAGCCAGAAGAGAACCCGTCAAGTAGCATAGATAATCGCCAAGCTTCAAGCTGTCGTGTAGGTGACAGATCGTCTTTTGAGTTCCCCAATATTGGCAGGTTAGGCTTGCTACGAGGTCGTAAACGAATTTTCCAGCAGCGTACGTGAAAATGGTGGACCACATCATCAAGAAGCCGATGCTGCAGGCTTTGTCTTGGGCGTAGACCGATCTTAGAGTTATTAGACAGTCGCCCACGAAAGCCGAGGCGACTAGTGCGTACGCCAATAGAGTGCCGAACTTAAGAAGGAAAATATGAAGTTAATTAATTAGGACATGAATATGAAACATCGCGGTTGTTACGAAAGCACGTGGAAATGAAATTAAAACGAATAACGTTGATATAAATGGATAATTTTGGAGTACTTGGAGTACTTTGGAAACTTGGAATACTGAAATGAATGTTGATTCACTTACTTCGAAGAACAACCAACCAATTTGGCAGACGCTCGAATTGCAAGGTCCATCTTGTGCATCTCCATCCGCTTTACCAGTTACTTCTTGTACGCATGTACAGCCAGTGTACATCGTTATACCGTTCTTGAATTCGGAGGAAGCGCATCCAGCGTGGCAAGGGCTGTAGAAGGTGTACTGCCCTTTGGGGTCGCAAACGGGGTGAAATTGGGCGTCGTCCGAACAGCCGCAGTCTTTGTTGCAATACTTCGTTAGGTCTATTCTGAATAAAAAATAATCGTGAATAATCGTCACGAAATACATATTTCGTTATAGCTGATCTCCTCTCCAGTGATATATTATACGTGCAGAGAGTGAGAAGGCTATATTAAATATTTATTTATATTGTTGTAATAATTACAAGTGTACTAACCTTCCTCTGTCGTCGGTGCCAACTATAGGATTCTTCTCGCAAACTGTACCAGTCAATCCAAAAATAATTGCAGCGGATATTGTCACAACGACGACACTATATCCGATAACACTTCGAGCACTAGGTTTTGCTTTAGATATTACCAAGCCTGTAACTGTCACTATCAAACCGATCAGTATAGGCTTCAGAAAGTCTGAAAATAAACGGAATTTGAATTTAATTTCGCCCTAGAAGAAAATTCACGATACCATCGTATCACAAAATTATTACGAGTAATAGTCCGTCTTACTTGATATCAGCCTCGAAGGCATCGGATCGTTGAAGCCCAGCAACATCCCAGTTGGCTTGGGAACGTGAAATTTCGACTCTATAATAAGATTCTCGTAACCCATGAAATTCACAATGGCCATGATGGAGAGCGTGAACGCCAGAACGTGGCACACTAAAATTTTATTAAGGAACAGCCTGTTCAACGTTTCGCAGAAACCTGCACCGCCAACTTTGATGGCTTTTTTGGGTGCTAGGTTATATCTGCTGGCACTGATTAATAACGAAGCTGCTGCTTGTTCAACGACCTAGTGTAATTATAAATAAAATAATTATTCGGTCGTGGTGGCTAGTACGCATTATAAATTCGATTTACACGATCCACAATGTGCTGATCTTAATTATTTTTATATTTATGTCTACCTCGGATGGCAGCACTCTGGGGAACCATGAGAGTAGCAAACTAGGAACTACGAGTAATATTGTGAGAATTGGAAATCCCAGCCACCATGCACCAATTTGGTCCGTGTAGGAGTCTATGGTAGTCAGAGTTTCTGCGTCTATCCTGCACCATTTAGAATCTTTAGATGATATTGAATATTTGTATAATAATTCAGAAATTAGCTTAGTCGACGAGTATTTAAATTACGTTCTCGTGAGACCGAATTTCTTCGTATAAAAATATTTGTTAGCAAAATTACACTAGTAATTTAGATCGAACAATTGTTACCTAAGGCAACCCCAGGCCAGGATGTATCCCAAAAGGACACCAACGATTTTCACAGCGATGATGATACCGATGAAGGCGGCAGCGTGTTTCTTTTTCGTATTATCGTCCAAATAAGAAATACCCAACGCGAAATATGCAATCTGTGCCACTCCGGATACGACTTGTACTCCAATGATCATACCGAATGTAAAATAACAAAATTCGTCATCCTTCGCGATGATTCTAAATGGAACTGCTGAACACAATTCTTTGTGGTCATCTGGAAGTAACGAATAATTTTAAGTAAAAGTTAAAGTAAAAATAATGAATGTCACTCAAAGTATAATAAAATTGAATTCCTGCTCACCTGCGTATTTTGACATATGTGTGACATTGTTTGCGTTATCGAAGAATTTCATTTTATGTGTCAGATGAGGAATGATCATGATAAAATATGATACACTCTGTAAAAGGACTACACCACCGATCCATGCAACTCTATGGAACCTATCGCCCCAATATGCAACGAGTAGGCCAAGAAAGAAGGGTGTCAAATCTGATATTACAAGGACCCACTCTGTAAAATTAATACAAAAATAGCGTTAAACAAAAATTGAATTAATTGAAAATAATTGAAAGTAACTGTTGATAACTGAGATACTTGCCCATTATGTAAGGATCGAATTGAAATCTTCTGGCGATCGTGGGCCCCGCTACGTAAAAGTACGCGTACCCAGCTGCCTGGACCAAACCGATCCACGTCATTAGGCCGACGAATAGCCGTCGAGTTGCAAATTTCGCTAATTTTGGACATGGTAGCTGTGCACAACCGCAGTCTATCGACTGGCTTGGTATCGGATTGGCTGGCCCTGACAGGCCACCTTCCACTTCCGATCTCACCACTTCTTGAAGACGTATGGTCATTCCTGCGAATAGGAATCAATACTTGAATTCCAACAGCAGTCTCGACCCTCTGCTGTATGAGTTTTGTCTACTATAAAACATTTTACATAAAACATCAAATCTCGCGTGGTACGATAAATCCTATTTAATAAAAATGAGCATCCTAAAATAAGATATACTTATAACCAGTTAAAGTGTAACTGTATTTTCTAATTTTATTGCAATCGAATATTATTCTTATTGCTCGCGTTATTTCTATTAGATATATATATGTAATGTTAGTTTTATGTTTCATAGATTGTGAAATTACTTTTTCTCAGAAGATTGCTCAAAACACACGAATCGTTGATAAAAACCATCCTAGTCATAATATTTGTTGAGTTATGTCATTTTCATTGGGGGGTAGGGGGAGATGCGTCTTTATGAAATTCTGACTTACAATTAGAATTGTTTTGAACATTATATAAAAAATTATTAAATTCTAATAATTCCTAATTGTGCGAGATTGAATTAGAATCTGAAAAATCGGCTGCTTGAATGTAAACCGGAAGTGTTTTATTGTTGAGCGCCCTGAGTAGTATCTACTCATATGATTCAAACGTATCTATAACAGGTGATAATTAAAAGATTTAAAATATGAGTCACCTGTCGTCTTCCATGAAATAGATTGTTCCTAAATAGATTAACGTTTCCAACACTTTTCACGCTGCCATTTTTAACTCAATACTATTTAACTACTCAAATCGCTCAAACCACAACAACAAATTCTCCAAAAAAGGCAACACTAATTCACATCCTCATCTTCCGTAGGATGTAGACTAGACAAATAGAAATCATTACACGTGCCTAGCGATTGTTATCATGAGTCACCTGATGACGTCTCCAGTATTCTCCAAATTCCTACGACGCTATACCCTGCACTATCACACATTAACTTAACATTAGTCGATTTCTATAAAAATACCTGGCCAAATGTTTTATTCCCTCGTTTCACCAATCTCTCGTTCGTTTTTTCGTTTCGTTCCGAACACCTTGATTTCACTCCCACGCATAAAACACACCACTTTGAACACGCTTCTATTCGAACCGTTGCAACCATGAAAATGGTCGCTCAATCACATGATGGATACAATAGCGATAATCACTCGTTGTCTCGCGTGCGACCAAGTTCCTCTTAAATCCAAGTTTTTCCCGTCGTCTCGCTGTTAAACTGGGCTAACGGAACCAACCAGGCTCGACCAGCCTGAGGCTAGAGGCGCGGCACTTTTAATCGACGAACTCGCACGTTATCTCATTACAGATACGCCGTTCAGATATCCTCCGATAAAGTGCCGAGTGTAATACACGCGTGTACCGCGACACCCGTAGGTAACGCTCGCACCTCGACCGAGGCGGGAAAAATATTTACGTGTTATACACGATCAATCAGCAGTGTAATCGATAACCTGTTACCATTCAAACTGATTCAAAATAAGAGTCTCCTAGCATTCTGTTGGTCTAGGCGAAGAGAAGGGGGGGGGGGGGGGGGGGGTATTCGAGATCCATTTGTTAGAGGGAAAATTTTTATTCTGATAGGAAGCGTTGGAAAATATGAGACAATTTCGTAGGAATTTCTCCAATTTTTGGAGATACGTAAAGTTAATTTTCTTCATTTCAATTTTTCTGTTTCATTTCTCATGTGCCTTAAGTTCGAGACCTGAGACGTACGAGTCCAAGTATCGGTTCGAGCGCGGTGTCCAATTTTTTGAACGTCGTGGCCAGTCTGGCGTCTCCTGGCCGAGGTCTGAGGCTTCTAGAAAGGAGTTAGCTCGCTTAAGCACACTTAAGTCGTCGCCATAAGAAAATGACGAATGCCAATTAGCATATGAAAAGCTTCCGCTCCCTCCCGAGTTCGTTCGGACGAGCCGGTGGCTTCGGGGCAGCTCCTTCGTTCGGAACGCTTGGCAGGGCGATCACGTTTTTGAATATTAAGGGCAGGATTACACCGAGGGCTTAACGCGCGAAATTTAGTCTGGCGGGGCCAGGAACGAAAAGAAATCACCCTTAAGACCTGGGAGTAACGTAGGAAGAGACGACGAGGAGGGAAATAGGCGAAGAGGTCGAGGGGAGGGATGCATGGACTTCGCGACTTCTCGAGGTCCTCGTCACCCTCTGCATGCATCATCCTCTTAACCAATGACGCTCCGACTCGCCATGATGTATATCAGCCATGATAATAACAGTGCTCGTGGACCGGGAATCGGATCAACCTGTAACGTGCCAGAGAAAAATGAGTAGGAATCATTTGGTATGATTCTGACGTTCGGAAGCGCTTAGGGGGTGGCTTAAACGAGAGGATAGGGAGGAACGTTTGACACTAAATAGGTGGGAACTGGTAGTACTGATAGTACTGATTTTGATGTCGACGAGGATCAATTTTAAAAAATCGATATACATGGTAATGTGGAGCTGTGTCTTCGTTAAACTAGGTTTCTAATTGAAGTAAATACATTTTTGAATTCGTGAATTCCCTTTCTACAGTGAAAGATATAAAAGCCCTCTCTCAATTCTCTTAGGATTATCTAAACCAGAAAGAAGTCGATTAGAACTTAAAAAAGAATTAAATTAATAGAAAAATTCTGTGGATTTTCGTAGAAAAAGGCTGTTATCCCATGGCGACTTTACACAGCAGACCGAGGTAGAAGTATCTCGAGCACTCGACGGCCCTTCGAGGGTTCGTAGATGCTTCCGTAGCGTAATCATAACGATCGCACGGGCGTTTGTGCCGCCGTGTTTGGAAACGTAGAAATGTATCTGTACAGACAGTATGTAAGTACGTCTATAGATATCTCGCCCAGGAGGATGCAGGCTTTCCATTAGCAGAGTGAGTGACCACCGCTCGCATTTTCTTTGATGTTGGTTAATTTACTAATAACATCGTTCCACGGCTACTCGCCGTCCACCCTCTAAATATTTGTATCGCCAACATATCGACTTGTCCTCGTGTAATTAAGCCACATTATTATTTGAGTGGTTAGAGACGTTGGGAAAAAGACCCGTCGTCGGCCGACCTCAACTCGTCCCGAAATGAACTTTCCATCAGCCGGGCTGCTAAACTGCTCGAGATGACATTATACCGGGCGAAAACCAGCGCGGGATCGAGGGTCCGTTTGACCGGAGCTTCGTCAAGATTAGGTTGGTCGCTTGCCTTGCAATAATTATAATTCACAACCATTTTTGGTTATCGTACATTGTTAGTAACGTAAAGTAGTTTATACAGACTAATATAGAGTTCTTTATCGGTAATACACTGCATTCTACTGATAATATAGAATGCTTTGTCGATGAAAGCCTGTTGTAAATTTTTAACATTCTAACGGACATGTTATCACGAGCCTCGATATCGATAGTCACAACGTTCCTGCAGCTAATCGAGGCCACTCTGAAAGCGCGGTCTTAGACGATTAGCGCGAGATTTAAAAAACGGAGGAAAAGGAGTCCCCGAGGTTGGGAGGGGTTGGGAATCTAAGGGTTCGACCTTCTTACGAACATAGAGGCAAGGACTCCCACGGTCGAGGGAGCTGGTTCGGCGATCTTAGCAGAGGATTACGTAGAATTAAATCCCGCACGGGGCCGTGCCCCCGTAACACTTAATTTTTCCCTCGATTTTTTAATCTGCCGGTAAATATCGTCCCGCTCTGTCCACCCTCCACTCATCCCCAGCCAGTTGGACGCCCGCGTCTTTCGTGCTCTCTCTTGCCATCGTCAAAGGAGAACCCATTTAAAAACCTCATCAATGCTTAAGCCCCCGTGCTACCATAGGAACTAATCCCTCCTATTTTAACACAGAACGAAGGTGAGAGAGTGAGCCTGGAGGGAGACCGGTCGACGGAGCGAAGGAGAAACGAGACGCGGCAGTACGCGCTTTTAAAAGTAAGACTCCGCCTTTATTAGTAGATACAACAGTTTTATTTCCACCGAAAAAGGCAAAGGAGAACGATGAAGAGAGGTAGAGAGAAAGGGAGATCCCCGGATCGGGTCACCCTTTGTTTCTCTCTCCCGCCCCCTCTTCCGTGGCGCTCTTAACTCGAACTAAAGGCGGTGGGAGGGTGTTCGTCTTCGGGGAACGAGCTTACCTGATGCCTCGACCTTTCAGACACTCCTAATTGGCAACCATGCAAAAAGCGATAATACGCTTCTTTCGAAAATGTAACGATCCTGTGAATTGGGCTGTATTTATTGAAAAATACGGATAATAGATTCTAGCTCGTCGTAAGAAAGATAGGCGTGCCCGAAGACTTCGAGAAGAGCTAAACACGTAGATTTGATGAAACATATTTTTCACAGCCGGCCGAGCTTTGACGGGGCTCATCGAAACAAGCTCGCGTCATGACTGTAATATGCTTTAAACTGTTAATAGAGTCTCGGTGAAGGGTGTTTGGCTGCGGTTGAATCTCGAGTGTTGGGCTAACATTCATGATGAAATTAATCTGCGGCGACCGATCGGGGGTAGTATCCACTAGTTAAAAAGCTCCTGGCTTTCGTCGACGGACCATCCGTCCCATATGTTTGTCCCCTTCTCGTTGACCTCGACCCTTCCACGGGATTCGTTCAAATACTGTCCCGACTGTCGGGCTTCGGGCGAATTTCAAAATTCCACAGACGATTGCCTCGTGGTTGGTAAATCTCATTCCACTATTATATTAAATATAATATTCCTACTATAATTGCCATTATAATGAATATAATAGCAATGTTGCTCCAAAAGCTTCTTTCGTTTTAGAGTTGTTTACGATCCATTTTGCTCTATCACAATGTCGTCTATTTATACAAACACTGTTTGTGTAACAGTTGACAGTAACCAGCTGATTCATGAACATGAGTGAACCGAGCGAAACATTTCGCGAAAATCTAATGCATCGAGTAGAGTCCACCG
The DNA here is from genome assembly GCF_026225885.1 of Hylaeus anthracinus. Classification (NCBI taxonomy): domain Eukaryota; kingdom Metazoa; phylum Arthropoda; class Insecta; order Hymenoptera; family Colletidae; genus Hylaeus; species Hylaeus anthracinus. Next base: position 5,064,279 of record NW_026535322.1, on the reverse strand, counting down.
ATAGACCAAGCCCCAGTATCAAACCGTAAACGCTTAAAGGAAAGCTCTGCCCCAAGAAATTACTGGGTATCGTTTAACAAGGGTTTGAGGGAACCCCCTTCCGCTTTTTTTACCCGTTCTCGAAGAAAAGTCCGCCACGTTTGGAACACGCCGCCGTGAATTCCGTTTTTCACGGAGATAAATAACAGTAAAGCGTAAAGCAAAGACATCCGGGTGCGCCCGCCGTCTACGGAGCCACCCCCGCCGATCGTCGATACCAGACTGCATCGAGCTCCTCTTACACACCCCCATTCAAACCGCCGGTCGCCTCTTAGAACTGTGACTGCTTCGCGTGGAAGCAAACGCGGAATAAATATGGGATGTTTTTCCGCCAGCAGCCCACCGTGAAACGCGCGTAATCTTCAAACGGGAGGCGAGATCGCGAGACGACGAGAGACCCTTTGCCAGAGGCTCGGCGATCGGGGGAGTTGATGGGGACGACTGGAAAAGATTTCCACCAATTATCAGAAACGCCTTTTGATCTGCCGTATGTTGATTCTTAAAACTCTTACCACCGTTCGGGAAATAAGAATATCAGCGGTCTGGGGCGCAGGTTCTGTTCGCAGACTTTCCGCTATTCCGTCGTTAAGCGCTCCCTCGAATTTTTTTTTCCTGTCGCGGATCCGAACGGGTTCCCGGTAAAAGTTTCCTCCTCGTTTCTTTATTTGTGGGGCAATTACGTCCCCGAGGAAAAAAAAAAAAAGAAGAAATTAGCGTTCGGTCGAAGTTGGGGAATATTTCTCCCGAGACTTCCGTCGTTGCTTCGTCAGGCCGGTGTTTGCGCGTCGTCTGTTTGCAAGTAGTTATTTCTAGGCGACGATGTTCGGCCGACGTGGGTGGACAGGGTTGAGGGAACCTGAGAACCAAGTTGGGGGATTCGATTGATATGCACTTACTGGCTTTGAAGACAGCGTCTTTTTATTTTTTTTTTTTTTTGTTCATTTAGTGGGAGCTTAAAGGGAGCTATTTAGATACATCGATACGTAGAATCGAAAGAAACGTTAGGATAAATGATAAAGGCAGGTCCAGATTTATGCGTAAAAATATTCCCACGAAAAATGGTGGGATTAGCGAGAGAAAACGCGACGAAAGAACGATTTATCAAGATCTTGGAGTTCATGAAAGACTTCTAATTCTCAGTAGCGATTCTGCTTTCCATTGACTCGATAGGGAGTACACTGCAAGCGGGGGGGGGGGGTGAGTTTCCCTGACAATGAACGGCTATTGTCATGTTAAGCGCTCGTCTTTCACCCTCGTCGCGGTTTCGTTAGCCAAAGGAACGTTTTCTCACTATTTTTTTTTTTTTTAGATAATTAGATAATATTAAGATTAGACAAATGATACAACATTTTATAGAACACCATAATGATACACGACCCTCGAATAATGTGAATATATATTTAACGAAAATAACGGTCGCGCGTGTTAAAAATTGTACACCTGTTACGAATAATCCGTAGGATTAAATCGAAACGATTTCCCACAAATCATCCATCCCTAGACGGTTAGGGTTTGATACGTAATCGAGAGCACCGAATCGTTCCCTGAAAAGGGTTGAAAGCCTCCTTAATTTTGGGACGCGCGGATTCGAAATAAAAGAAGGAACGGACGAAGGAAGGGGTTAATTTCTAATTGTTTTGTTAAATGATGCGCGAGTAAGAATCCCTGGGAGGACTTAAGCCCGAAAGCGAGCGCCAGCAGTGGTTTCAGTTCATTCCGTCTTCTCTCACTCTTCCCCGCTTTCTTTCTCCTCTCTATTCCGCCCCCCCCCCCCCCTGAATCTTCCCCCCGTGCCCCCTCGGTGCCTTCTCTGCCGCCTTAATTCTTAGCTTTATTCTCTCCTAAGACTCTCTCTTAATTTCTTATTTCCCCCTCCAGCGTGCTCTGGCTGCGTACTATCTTACCTTTTGCAATTTATACTCGAGAAGAACGTGGGAGGATGGAGATAGATAGAGGGGGAGAGGGAGAGAGAGAGAGAGAGAGAGAGAGAGAGAGAGAGAGAGAGACCGGGGCCACTGAATGCCAGGCTTAAGCAGACAATACTTCGCTTTCAAACGGCGGCTCCGAAGACTTTTCTTTCGCATTAGATACTTTAATTCTTTAAACGTGTCTTTCCGCCGGGTGAAATACCCTCCCGTCGTTTCTACAGGCGTCTCCAAAACTTCATGGATCGATGGATGGGAGATTCATTTTTCAACGGTTATTACATCGGGATTATTCAACCGCGCGGTGTGGACTGTTCGGATTAGGAATTAATTAGGAATTTATTCGAGGTCAGTGTATGCTCGACGCACATACAAGTGTATCTTTGTCATCCGAGGGGAGAGGAACGAACTAATTTTATCGGTAAAATTGATTCTTCGTTGCGAAAGCATTGTTTATAATTGAACGATTTCAAGAAGTTATATGGAGTACTAGAGTCGTATTGTATTTATGTACTTGAACATTCGAATACACGGATATTTGAGTAGCACACGAATAGCGCTTATTAAACTTGTAATTATTTTATAAGTGACAGAGCGATCGGCACGCTTGAAAGGATGTTACTTAAGACGGAAACTATCGAGTAGCCGTCAGACGTTAGTACACACAGCTAACAATGAAACGTCAAACCTCTCGGAAGTATTGACACATGACCTAGACCCTGGCCCGGATACCAGCCTATCAAAGGATATCTTACGAACGTCTTATTCTCGCCAACCTCAACGAGAAATTCAGCTGCATCTTGCCCCGTTTAAATTCAGCCAACCTGCAAATAGGTTTATTTGTAAGTAAATAAAATACATTTCGTAGATCTATACCTCCGTTTTATTTTCGTTTTTCAATACAGTTTATATGGTGGACCGACGATACTTTTGCGAAACAAAACAACTCGTATTCGAGGAACCGATGCTGTTTCACAGGGACACCAAGCAACCTAAACCGCCATAATTATTCAGTACCTCTTGACACACCTAATTGGACAACTTGGTTGGTAAATGGTACCGGAAGAGAGCAAGATGCGGAGGATAGGGGCGAAGAAATTATAGGTAAGAGGAGAGGAGAGAGAAGAGACGATACTGACCGTCGATTTCTACAGACCATCCACGGACCAACCATCGGCTCGTAATGGCCACTTTGAGGGCCCGCCATAAGCTTTCCCAAAGAGACGAACCCTTGCCCTAAGTGGTCTTACACCGACGTTTTGACGAGATAGATACTACTCACTTTGCCTATCCGCAATATGACCTAGCCTTTTGCCCTGGACTCCCTGTTCCTCTCCGCCACGCCGTCGTTCTCTGTCTTAAGTTTACCTTTAACTTCTCCCACCCTTGCCTCGCTCCTTTTCGCCCACGTCCTCCCTCCACACGTTTAATTGATCGGATATCAATTCTTGGCTCTTCAGCTGCCCCAAAATCCGACCTACACTGTTTCCAGGTAAGCCTTTCGAAACTATCTTCAGAATCAACATTTAAGTGGTCAGTCACTTCGCTTGCTCTTGTTATGTTTATATCGTTTATTAAAATTCAGTAGGTAAGATTAGGGTAAGTGGATCCGACATTTATGTCATATTTTTCATTTCATAAACATATCGTATCATGTTTGAGGAATGAAACTGATGAGTGAACGCAGATTAAAGATGAAATCGGTGCCATCTTGAATTCCATTAGAACTGATTATCCATACTCCCACAATTGGAACAAAATATTCTCAGTTACAAACTCTGCTCCACGAAATAAATTTACCGTAAAATAGACTTTACCATACAACAACCCTTTTTCACCATGACTTGAAGCTCCCCGCGACGTTACCTGCATACAAGCACCACCTACAGGGTGTGCCGAAACGTAAGTTGGTTCTGACGGTTTTAATATCGCGAGAGCCAAATGGCGAAGGGGGTTAGTATCCGAAGTGGGCGATGGGTGGGGGAGAAAGGTAGAAGAGCAGAAGTACCATCGGAACAGGGGTTTCAGAGGCTAAATGGAGGCACTGCAGAAGCAAGGGTTAACTCAATAGAGCTGTAAGTGAATTACTTATCGCGTACACCCAGTATACAGACTAGATGCGTTTAGCTATAGGTCACGGATACTCAGAGGCGATCCTCAGTTTCGTCTACGGGGAACAAACACGCGTAACCCGCCCCCTCTCTCCCTTCTTGCACACCCGTTCGGGTCCCTTGTATTTTTTCCACGGTAATTCCGATTTTTCGTTCGCCCTCGTCGAACGGTAACTCGATGAAGCCTAATCGTATTACAAAATGCTACTTTGATGTGCGCGCATTCCCGACAAAAAGGACAATATGCGTCGGACTCCTTTTTTTAGGGTTGCAGTTTAACCATGTTTGCGAGCGAGGCGATTTTAATATTATTTACTTGACCAACAGGCAGCGTTTTACGCGAAGGAATTAATTTTCTTTGGAGAAGAATCGAATGGTGAACGTTTTCAAACGTAGGGTGGTAGTTTTTCTTTTTTTTAGTTAATTTGATAGAGGGTATGGGAAGTTCTGGATAGTCGAATTCCAAGGGTTATGGGTGCCGAGAACCCTTACGAGGCCTTCAAATATCGAGATCTTTGATGGACGCCTGGTTGCTCAAGAAAATTCAGTTAGTCCTCAGCTTTGTGTCCTTTCGCGAGGCATGGGGTCGGAGGGGTGATAGTGCTCGGACGGATGTCTCTGCTACGAACCTAATTAGCCGGCGCAGCCTTAATTACCGCCTGATATTGCTCCGGGACAATTAACGCAATTAACCGGAGAAAGTGTTGCGCCTCGTCTTTTCTTTCGAACGTCTTCCTTCTTCGATCTCTCGCTGTTACAGAGACGATTCTGCTGTTCAAGTTGCAACAGTTGTAAATGAAGAACCTGTTCAGTCTCGTTATCGTCGTATTTTTTTGCTTCTTTTTATTTGAATCCCATTTTGAGTAATTGGAGACAGTTTTGATCGCACATCGATGAACTGTAAATCGGGAGTTCATCTATTATTAATTTTGTATTGAACTCACTTTAGCCACTAAACTCACAGTGAGGCATTCCAGGTGCATAACAAGCTCGGAAATATCCCTAAGTCCTGAAATGAAAAATAAACCTGTTTCTTCACTCTTCCTAAAGTCCCAAATAGCTCAGAAAGCACGATTCCAGCTATCCCCGGTGACTTTATTCGCTACTACCGCGAGATGCCGCGCAGCACAGCCGCGGAAACTCGTTCGACGTTACGGCAATTATCGACTGATGGTAGATTATGTCAGCTGATCGCGACGGAAACGCGCGAAGATCCTGTGTCGGAGGCGGGAGAGACGAAAGGGCTGCGAAAGAGCGGCAACCGCAAAATGGTTGGAAAGTGGCTCGCATAATATACTCGTCGCGGCATAATAATTCAGAAATTTGCATGTACGCGGGCTAACTCTTCAAGTAGGTTATCTATGCTGAAAGTTTTCTTCCTGATACATCGCCTTACGTTCGCGCCCGTTGAGGGGGTTAGAGGCGAGGGTTTCACCGTGGCGAACTTACCTAACTAGGCGCAGGTACGTCGGAATATACGTTGTACAAGCGGGACATTATCTTTTCGAATTTGAATTACAGGCAACCAGGAGTTCTTGCCTTTGGTTAAAGCTACCATTACGCGGAATTTATGTATGAGCCACCGCGTTTATGCAACTGAGATCGCCAGGAGAGGTGTCTTCCGAAAAGGCGCTTGAAAAAGGAATTATTTACGCCCTCGGTCGTTAATACTTCTTGTTATATTTGATCTTATACTTTATTATTATATATTTATATATCGTACAGAAAAATGCTTCACATGAGCCATCGCTTAGTTAATATTAACAGTAAACCTACCAACATTTTCAAACGTTTGTGCACAGTTTCCTATGTAAATAACGTGAAATGTATGAATGAAATAAATTATGTATCGCGGTTGAAACAGGCGCAAATGAAATGTCGTTAGGTTCAATATTAAAATAAAATGCTCACTAAATAGTAATCACTATCCCGTGAACTCCCACGCGTCCTCCGCGCGGACTTATCATCAACGTTAAACATAGACGTACCTTTCCCGGAATCCCTTTCGTTCGTCCGTTTCCGAGGACTGCGTCAATTCTGATTAGTCGTTGGTTATCGTATAAGCAGATTGATGTAATGTATCTCACACTGACAAACCCTCCCCACATCCACGTGATTTACACCCTCGCGCACCTCAGCGAAAGGGACATTTGACGCGTGTCCTACCAGGAAATACCTTCTCCCCCTTCGAGGGTTAATCCAAATTTCAAAGCCTCGCATTAGCTTTTGAGGCGATCGTCCAGCCTCGGTCCTGTCGACTTCCCAGCGCGATATCCGCGGCAGGGCTCGTACGATATCTTATAGATAATGCCTCAACGATTCTCCTATGCAACGAGAGGAATCCTCCTCGTTCCCATTACGACGTATTATACCTACAGATTTCTGGCAAACTACGAATATACCCACCGACCCAACCTTCCTTCTCTCTCTCTCTCTCTCTCTCTCTCTCTCTCTCTCTCTCTCTCTCTCAAACTCGCTCGCGCATACGCACACACTGTTTCTCTTTATCTTCTCGTTTGTGCTCGCCGTAACGTTTTCACCCTCAAAGGACTCGCTCGACGTAGTCAGGGGATTACGACGTACAGCTCCTACATCGAGTTAGAATTTAGTGTGACACGAACCCGGAGTATGTATATGGGAGTTTATTGAATGAAGCTGTATTAAATTCTGTATCATTTCTGCCTCGGCGGAGCACGGGGAGATAAAGGAACTCGACGAGGAAAGTGTACGGGAAGCTGATTACAGCTAGATCAGCTTCGTGGTTACGCCGGGAGAATATTCGCGTTCGTTTGTAGCTTCGGTTTACCGGTTAAAAAGTGGCGGAAAACGAGGAATGTCTGATTAGGGGGTGTGGGAGTGTGGGTTAAAGCTGGCGAACGAAATTGGTCGGTTTTGAAGCATGACGCGATATGATAACCATAAAAATGACTACGTGACATTTAACAATTCCGTATACTATTTCAATAACACTCGAATATTGGGACCTCCAGAACGTGCGAACATTCAATCAGAGAAAAACTCCACGTTTCACCTGGTCGACGAGACCACCGATCCTGTTATGGTTGCCGCGGCGCGACGCGATCCCGTTTCTTAATAACGACCTCCGTGTACACGCTACCGTCAATCGACGAAACCGCACGTTTTACGCTCTCACACAACACCGTCACGCGGTATATGAAAAGACGCTTATGCCCACTCGAGCGACAAAGAGATCCTCGTTCGATGACACGGAATATTTTTCGTGCTCCCTCTGCCTCTGCCCCCCCCCTTGCCCCCTGTTCCACGAAGAAGATCCTTTCTACCCCGAGCAGAGAACGGCGACCGCTCTCCCGTGTATGTTAACGCACCGACGCTCATAGCAGATCCATAACGCAACCCCTCCGACCCTCGTAAACCTGAATTTATTAACACTCCGAACGACGGGGGAGATTTGCTAAATGGTTTTCAATTTGTACATTAACGCTTCCAGACCACATGCTCGACAGATCTCGCGGGCGTATCGCGTATGCACCGCCGCCTCCCCCCTTGCCCTCACCTGCCAGTGAGTATATTTCATTTCTTATTTCGAGGTTTATATACACGGCAGTTCTTCTTTATCGCGGACCGCCGCGAACGTCGCGTGCGAAATTTAAATTCGGGACGGTTTCGATTTTATTGCCAGTTCTGGTAATTGAACGAGGGAGAATGGTAGATCAGCAGACGTTCCAGTCGCGTTGATATCGTTTCCTTTGAGATACGAACGAACAGGTTCTGGGTTCTTGGGTTCTAGCATGCTTGGGGCTGGTGGCTCTCCCTCTATCCCTTTGTAATACAGAAGCCTGAAACGAGTCACGGAATTCTTGTATCAATCGAACGTGTGATTATTTACGATCGAGGAAGATAGTCTTTTATTTTTATTTTTTGAATGCCATAATTTTAAAAATTCCTCTCCAATTACGTGAACGAGTCGAGAAAAATTTAAACGTTAATTATTTATTCGAGACTAAATTCGGATGCCCCTTCGGGATACAAAACTAAACAAAATTGCAACGATGCATTCGTGGTTGCGTTCATTCGGGGGTCTACATCTAAAAATTTAAACAAAATTGAGGACGCATCGACATCACCTGGATCCAAGACGAATCACCTTCCCAGCACTGAGAGTCACTTTGGACACTCCGACGCACGGATGAACATCCCTCCGCGTCCCAACCTATAAAACGTAACCATAGAAAACGACGCCTGAGCGTCTCCGCGACAAGGATATTCGGATGCATCGCGCAGCACGCCCGTAATTTCCCGGGTAAGCTCCGGCAAATTAGCTCGGGGCATACGTTACCCTCGCCTTAGTTGTCCTTCCAGAGTCCTCCACCCACCGGGTCGCCACTCCCCCGGCTCTCGGTGCCCCTCCAGAAAACCCAGATCACCTAGAAGGCGAGCTACCCCGTCCTTCCGCTTTTTCCAACGATAGGAAGCGTCCAAACACGGCTGCCAGCGTCTACATCCCCTTCGTACACGGACCTAGCCCCCGCCTGTGCACGCGAACGATCCGCGGAACGCCGAGTTACGAGAGGCAAGGGATGGGGCGGGTGGGGTGGGAGGGGGGGGGGGGTAGGTTGGAAAGCTCGCGCTGGCGAAGCTCCAGGGGAAAAGAGCGTCGCGAGACGCTAGGTGTTGCTTCTGGGCAGGTACTATCCGGTGGCGCGTCGAGGGATGCGGGGGGTATCACCACCCCCCGAGCTTCGACGCGAAAGCTACCCCCGCCGGGGGGTGTGGGGCGTGGCTCATCGTCGTACCGCCCGCAAGCTCCGCGGTGCACGCCCACGCGCAGCTTTGCCACCCACCGTCGGCGATCCTGGAAAACAGTCCGACCAGCCGTGTCACCGGCGAGACTTGGAACGGTAACCCCTCCACGGTTAAACGGGAGCAGTAGTCCTTCCATCCGTGATCCATCCTCTGTTCCACTCTTTCCACCCACACACACACACCATCCACCCCCGTCTCCACCTCCCCCTCTCTCACTCACGACGAACTTCTCCTAAAGGTCTGCCTCCCCCGCCCCTCAAGTTTCAACTTCGGCCCGCTTTGCACACAGATTGCATCTGTGGCATCCGCGGATGCAATCATTACCCCGCCATTCCCCGTCCCTCCCGCCGTCTCACCCCCTCGCCCAGTTTGCTCCTTTTACGTGGAAAGACGCGATGATTGTGTGCGCGCGTCGGACGGGCGCGCATGCCTATGGTTGTGTCGTTTGCATGAGGAGGCTGGTTAGAAGAGTGCACCCGTTCGGAAACAGGGGGTTGGGAAAGTTTGAGGCAAAGCCTCGTAGATGCTTTATTGGCTTCAGCGTCGCGATAAGGAGCGTCCCGGGTTACCATGGGAAATGTAACGGTAATATGGCTAGAGGACCACGCCGCCCTGGGAAAACCGGATTCGTAGTGTCCCTTCGGTTTTTCGTCGTTCGATCGGAATGCCGGGGGTTGGCGATGTTGAGACGATTGAAGGGGTTTGGTGATCGTGGAATATATTTTTTTTTTTTTTTTTTTTATTTAATTGTTTGGTGGAGAGGGATGATTTGATATCGAGGAGATTATGTGTCACTTTAGAGAACCTAATCTAAACTTACGGAAAACGCGAAGTGTACGTTGCTATACGAGTCCAAAAGGAATTCGAGCACGTACATCCTGATCCTATGAATAAATAGAAGATGCCTTTGTTATAGCAAAGTTACTCTCGCTCTCGTATTGCACGAGACATCTTGCCAAACGATTATCATCTTTTTCGAAATCTGAACATTATAGAACAAAATTGAGTATCTTTGCCTTGTTTCCAGTAGCTCTTGATACAGATGAAAACGTTGGACTTGGTAGCAATTATTGGTGAAACTATTTAATGACCTAAACACTGGTAATACTTTTTATTATTGGCCTTGGTTCATAAACAATGGACACATTTTGTTCCGCCCTTAAGACTTTTCGAAATAAACCAGAGTGGAGTAGATTAGGAATTTTTGTGACACGAAAATCCAGAGCTTCGTCTCGGTTCAAGGGTTTTGGTATCTCCACAATCGGATTTGAAAAGTGTGGAGTGTTGTATCAGCGAACGAAATCTCCCGGTGTTTCCCAATCTGTCACGCGGAGTTTGTCCAAGGGAAGATTTTCGGCTGACTTCAGCCGATATGTGGGAGGACGAGATATCGCGCACTACCTGCAAATTCGTCGCGTTTCTCCCGTGGCCTTATACCGAGTCGAAATGTGCCAAGAGAAAGAAAATAATGTAATAATAGAAGCTGTACGAAAGCTAGTGTAACGAAACATATTATATACGTCGTAAATAAAAAATAAAAAAACGCGGACAAAGAAGTATCGATAAAAATATCTAGGAACAAATTAAACGTGGTTCTATTATTAAATATATCCATATATATATTTAATTTCATTTCTTTATTTGTTATCAAATATAGGATACTTCAAGCAACCCTCCTTTAATTTAACCCACCAACAAATTTAAACAATTTTAACACACTTCCATCATCGACAATTGTTAAAAGAGAATTCCAATAATCGCGAACCGTACCACAAACAGGAACAAAACAAACTAAAACGCATCGTAGTCATCGTTCCACGGAATAGAATATTGAATGGCATACGTCACGTGACGTACTAACGGATCAACTGACGAGCACTCTGCCTAATCCTGGGATTATCTAGTTTAATACCCTGGCGCTATCGGAGCCCTGGCCGAGATTAAGCTGACCGACCTGACTGATCAGCTTTTTTCTTTTCGCATAAATCGATATCAATAACGTCGGTCACGATCTGGGTTAAACGACTTTTGCTGTTTCATTTAACGGAATGCAAAGTATGTGTCACGGGCCGCGCCAGTTCAACGCGTCATTTGATAAATGGAACGTCTTCGCGTACAGAAACGAGAAATAACACCGAATTCGGTACGGGAAAATTGCTCGAATCGGAATACTTTCGAACGGATGATCGTTATCGTAGCACACGAACCGGAAACTGAAACTGTTACGGGGTGACCATGGATGCAATCAGCCTGTTATAACATGCAATTTATTGAAAATGGTCATCAATTGTTGCTGTCGTCAGGGTTTCGTCATTCTTTGGATCACGGGCAAACGTGCACGAGACGTTCGTCGAAAGAGGGTGACGATCCAAAGGTGTCAGCATTTGTGTACGCGAATTTCATTTATTCATACAGGGTTGGGACATTAGGATAGGGATAGGGTTGCTCTTTCTCCTTGTGATTTGTATAAAGATGTCGAGGTGGGAGTATGTAAATCCAAAAATGATCATTTTCAGGATATTATTCGGGATTAATTTGTTCGATGAGAAAACATTCAAGCGGTTGCAATCAGACGCATGAATAGCGTTACCAGAAAACACGATACTTGCGTCACTCTCATTTCTCTATCATCTCGTCTATTTCCGCATCGAGACTGTCCACAAGCAATGACAAACCGATTCTCCAAAAGAAAATCAGAAACGAACCAGCAAACGCGACCCTTGCCGGTCGGATATCTTAACTCTCCGAGGTCCGGGTTGCCCCTGGCCGATGCCCGCGGCTCGTAGCCCCCGAGCGTGGCGTGTTGCGGGTGCACAGGTGCCGCCGTGTGAGTGCATCTTATCTCTCCAGACACACCCCCCTCGTGCACGTCACTGATACCCACGACGGGGTGGGAGGCGACGCTGGAAAACTGGAAGTGGGAGTCGAAATCGCGGAGAGAGAAAGTCGCTAAGATGACTGGATGCGGAGAGGAAAGGCGAGAGCGGGCAGACGCGACGGATGAAAGGGGTGGACGAGCCCGATCGGGGGAGGGGATAGTGGAAACCCCCCCCCCCCCGCCCCCCGCGGGTGGGAAAACAAAGATACACGGCGGCGTCGTCGGTGGAAAACACGGGAGAGAAAATAGTCGCCGGATTGGAAGGAACGGAGCCGAAGCGGGATGAGTGAAACATAGCGAGAGAGTGAGAGGAAGGTGGGGGGAGGGGGGGGGTGGCGGTTGGTGGGAGGGAAGGGGGGAAGAAGAGTAAGCAGGCGGAGAGAGGACAGAAGGATCAAAGAGATGACGAGAGAGAGAAAGGAGAGAATGCACGGATGACGAAGGCAAGATACGAAGGGTTTGAGGGTGAACCATCCGAGTGAGGACCAGGATGGTCCTCCGCCGTGGGCGATGGTGGCCGCCACCGGTGGTGGGGTGACGTCGACGGCGGGTAGGGCGTCGCAGGGGCAGAACCAGCGCCGCGACGCCACGGCATACACAGTCGCGGCTCGAACGCCGTCCCATACGAGTGTGTCGTCCTCGCGGCTCGCGCGTACTCTTTTCAACGGCGCGTATATGCCCGCGGTCCGTTCGCTCTGAGGTCAGGGATCCTGGACCGACGCACGTTCCAAGCAATCCTTGTAATCGCGATCGACGGGGGAAAAAAAGAAACGATGGACACCCGTTGCGAACACGGTGAATCGGGAAAGACGAGACTTGGCACCCGGAGAGCATGATCGCAGTAGTGTCGAACGAGAGCTTGACAGTTTGTGAGCCAACCGCGTCGTATCGTATCCTGGTCTCGGTTTTCGCAGTGATCTCGAGGACTCCGCGAGGATCGGTTCGAGTTGTGACGAATTTCGAGTTGGTGGCAAACTAGCAGTTTCTTTAATCGATCCGATCGAAGCACTTGCCCGTGTTGCGTACTCGAGTCTTTTCACGAGTGTATAGTCGAGAGCGAATAAAGGGAAGGACAGAGTATTTGGGAAAGTTACGACGAAATTTGCCAATAGATTCGTTACGATCGCGTCACGTCCCGCCGACACGTGTGCTCCTTCGAGTCCTGGTCACAAGTGCGCGTCCACCCCCTCCAAGCGACATCGATCCGATCTCGTGTGTCGATTTCGCAGACGGGAATAAATTGAATCGGTGAAATTAATTGAATTTGTCGCGAGCTACGAGAGCCTCGCCTCGAGGTGCGCGTCCTGCATGATATTAGAGGAATTATTGTAACCGTCGTTGCGGATCGAGAGGGCAGTATGAGTCTGTGTGCGAAGGTATGGCTGTGACAACCTGAGCGGCGCTCGCGGTTGCGGGAAACGTAGAATTAAAGAGGACCGATAAACGACCGGTGAGCATTGTCGAAGCAATAGGTGACAGTGTGAAGTTCAATTAGAAAGGAAAGAGAGCAAAACAAAAAATAGCATGGCGGCGACTTCGGAGTCCCGGGACAATTATTGAGAGACTCTCTACGAGGGAATGGATCTTCAGAGCGCTATGGACACGTTTGTAGAGGCATGGATGGCTGCTAACGCGAAAACGGATCAAGTACAGGTAGATCGAATCATTTTTATCGTTGACATAAAGCGGGATAACTTCTGAGTAGCTTCTTCTCTCTCTTCGATAAATTCTCCCTTCGTTAAAGGAATCGTTGTAATGGTACGCTAACGTTGGCGTCTGTGAATGGCAGAGGAGCAACCCCTTGTACCATTACACAGCCAATTTGCTACCCCACCAATTTCTGCCCTCTTGAGCACTTTCAGCTCGTCGCGGAGTTAATTCCTCGATATCAATTTGCCACTTTGCGTCTTCCACGGTTTGCAAACTTTTCGATGGGCGTTCTTTAAAAGAAGAATTTCCGCGTCTCGGATTTATAGAGTATGTTTTCATTTCTTTGAGTTTAAGTTGATTTTTAACGTTCATTTACCAATATGTGAGGGGCTTGGATGTGAATGAAGGGCTGAACCGGCTCAGGGAACGTTAATATTAATGTCTCGAACAACACTCGTATAATCACGTTAGAATTATTTTGTGCTTAAAAGCTTACGTTTAGCCAGAATTCTCTAAATTATTATCCAAGTACCTCGCGGCAGGATATTAGTAATTAATCATCCGTAACCTCGCTTTTCCCCGCGGATTATAATTAATTAGATTATCATGAATTACTGTATGCTTTTAGGTAACCTTCGTTCTGGAAGAGTTTTCTTTTTATATTTACGAAGAAATAGGATAGGTTCGAGTCGAACAAACACCCCCACGCAGTCTCAGCTTAGAATTTCGTTGAACAACAATCTTTCTTTACTTTTCTTTATTTAAAGAATTTACTTCGTTGATTTTCGATAGCTGTCCATTTTAAAGTATGAAATAAACCATGAACCGTATGTATTCGAATGACACACGTATATTCAAGTATACGTGTACTTGACTGTTAAAAAATAAATGTTCATATCTTATTTTATCCTCTGAAAAACTATTCTTTGATCAATTATAATCATATTCATGAATTTTATCTTATCTTAAAAAAAAAAAATTGATTATTTCCAGGCTATGCACAAGTTAATATACAAATATACATACTTTACGTCACAAAGTTATTAATTTTCAAATATCTCGTGCATGAATGTTACCATCACGTTAAATTGAACATTTTTAAGACAAGTTCGATACACTGAATGGAAACAATATTACGTTTTTTTAAACGACGCGCATGGTTTCTTATTTAGAGTCGCCCGTTCATCAAAAATCAGAACACATTTCGTATGTCACGATGCACCGTTGGTTCAATTTTCAGTGACGTCAGCTGCGAACTTTCCGAGACAACGTTGAACACACTTTGACGTTGAGTTATCTTGCCCCGAGTGCCGAGTTTATTAAAGTCACGCAGCTGTCATGATTATTCGTGTTATAAAATGGGAAACAATGCATGACGAACGGGGAATCTTTTTCGAACAGTGACGCGCACTTGCGTACGGCAAGAAATTCCTTTCTCTGTGGCACGGTGTATAACAATTGACGCTCGAATATCGTTCAATTCGCGTTATACCAAGCGCTGAATCGAGATTGCAGAGAAACGACATTTCACGCGCGTGGATTTCTAGTAGATTATTTCAATTGCGCAACATCAATGGAAGTTTGAAAAGAATTTCGAAAAAAAGGAAACCAAAGAGCCGCGAGTTAACTGAACGACCCAAGGTGAAGATGCAATCGTTACTTGCAGGGAATGTTTATTAATACGTTTACAAGTATTGACAATTAAAACGAGAAATGTTTGTGGAGGAGAAATTATATTAGAATGAAAGGGTTAATAGTCATTAGTCATATTCATTTTGTTAGATGTCTGAGACGATAGAATAATTAATAAGAACTATCATCGATATTGTTCGAAATTTACATACACGATGGAGTTGATTTTATACGACACAATAATAGCGATAATAAAATGCAGGCTCGCTGTTGATATACTACGATCCAGGAATAGGTCGATGACACTTATCTAATTTTTTTTATGAAAGTCACGTACACTGCTTCAGATGGTTGTAAATAATCCGTATAACTTCTCTTAATCGCTTACTATTAATACTCCATTGTAAAATGTCATCCACTCTTATCATCGATCCTACCCAGACCTGAGGTGATCAACAAATTGTACTCTGCCTTGTGCTCGAATTGTGTTCGAAAAGTCGTTGATATTCGACTAGTCGAGTGTTCAAATAGTATTCGAATAACGAATAGTCAAGTAATCGAATATTAAAGTTCGAATTCTATTCAAGCAACACACGAATAGTCAAGTACTCGAGTACTCCAATTCGAATACCGTTCGAATGACTAATATTCCTCGAATGCTTTCGTGATCCAAGTACTCCGCTACTCGAATACACACGAATTCGGCGAGTGTTCCTGATCGACGATGACTGGAGACTTTGTGGATCTTTTAAGGGGGCCAACCTCTGCGTAGGAAGTCACGACTATATAGCGTGTACGCGATTCAACGTTCTAAAATTTCAGAGCGTTAACCGGGGCGTTGGCAGAGCGAGGGTTGGGAGATAATCCTTGGTAAAACCGCGGATCGTGTGTGTTGCGTGGATGGGCATACGTACCTTTACACGTGTACGTACGGGGGGTCACGGGTTCTGACCACGATACGGATGTGCCCCTGCCTTCTTCCTGTGGCACGACCACGTTCGCGTTCTGGCATTCAGTGCAACAAGACCGCATCTCCATTGATTGGTCGATCTTTTGATCGTCGGGAACTTCTGATTTTCATTTTTGACCCGGTTCTTTACGCACGCCTTCGCAAACTGCTTGCTGCCATCGGTTTTAATCGTTCATCCGTTATCCTCCATCATTTCCATTGACCCGACCTTTAAATTCCCTTCTAAAATATTAGAAATCGCTTCGAATAATTCGAGGGTATTCGAATACTACGAATGAACTTTGAATACTCGAGTACTCGGGAATCAGTACTCAAATATTTGAGTCGTATAGTATTGGAATAGAATTTTAATGGTATTTGAATATCGAATACTTGAATACCATAGCGAACAGTCAAATACCATTCGAGTCCCTCTCCTGAATCTACTACCACCCTAATCGCGTTCTCACCTCGCCCACTGACTAATTCAGTTCCACGAATACCTCCCTAATCCTTCCTGCCAAATATCAAAGGACCTAACCAACGTCCAGCACATTCCTAACGTCAAAGACGCGTCCTTGTCGCGTCGCGAACACCGTGTACGCACTGTGGGCCACGTGTGCACTCGAAAGTGCGTACATGTACGTCCAAGGATAGCTTTGAGACACGCATGGTCACGGTATTTGACCACCCCAGCTACCGGAATGATTGTAATCCATCTATCCGGCCACCGAAGCCGATACATCAAATGCACGTACAACTTTTCACGTCCCTTTTCCCGTCCGTTCCTCTACCCTGTCTCTCTACCACGCTATCGTACCATCGGACACAACCTAAATATCCCATAAATATTTATGCCAAATGTAGATATTCAGTTTCATGCAACTCGCGCAACTCTCCCGTTGAGGACTCACTTTTCTTCCACGAATATTAACTGACGTAAACATGGCAGCGACAAGCGTAGTTTACCATCTTCAGGGACGAATCGCATCAATTCCTTTTTTTACAACCTTTCATTCCTGCGACTAAGTGGAGCCCTAGAGAAATTTCCGGACATCGTATAAACTTTGTTTTCAAAATTAACGTTTTTTCTCTCGTACATTATTCTAACATTTCCGAATGATCGACAACGTTTTCGCTATAAAAACTTTCACGGCATTAAATAAAGAAACGTAACCTGCATGAAATTGCAACGAAGGCATAATTTGAATTTAAATTCCTTGTGATCCAAAACTATAGATCATGAAGAGTCAATATAATAGAGCGTACGAGCTTCGTTTCTCGAATAATTCAATTTCGCTTGTTTTTCGCTACGTTTTTAGATACGAACGACAGTCATCGAACAGCTGGTAGCGCGTCGAGCAATTTACGTAATGTGATCGTGAAAGCATCAATCCGTGGATTATCTAGCACAGGAAGAGAGGCAATTATTGTACGTGGATATCGGCCATCTGATATCCAGATAAGCCTGATTAGAATGTTACACGATTAACGCGAACCGCGAAGACACTTAATTCCACTCTATCGATGTTCGATAAAACCAGATATTACAATGCCCGATATTATTTAACCGGTTGATCATCTTTTCGCTCTGCCAAATCTCCGAGTTGTTTCTATTTCTTTTTTTTTTTTTTAAAGGAAGAAAATTTAAAACAAAACGAAAAAATATATAGAACAAATTTCTTTCGAAATTAATTTTTTTTTTAATAAATAGTGGTCCTTCCTTCGTTATCGAGTCTCATTGCTCTCTAATGAAACAAGCGGAATTTAAAAACCCGTCACTCCTTCTGTTTTGATATGGATACGCCCATGATCTGGACCAACTATCGTACGAAAAAATAATGGATCTCGAAAGTATCAGAAGGCTCCCTAAATTCGAGTTTAGGGCGAACGCTTGGCCCGGCGATTTGGTGGACGCGTTGGAAAATATTTGAAAAAAAGCCGAGAGAACCAGTTTACGGCGTGTCGCCGACTTGTAAACTGGTTCTTACGTTAATAAACACTGAAATATCGGCGTCGATAAAGGAAGCCGAAACGTACGATTCAGGAACTGAATTGAGCGCTTCGACTTTTAAACGCAACACGACCGTAATCTGAACGTATGAAATATACTACGGGAGTACTTCAATAATCCCCCAGGGTGGCAGTTATCTTCGGCGCGATTGAAACGTATATTATTACACGAACAGGGATAGGCTTGTTAGTTTTCCCATTAGAGGGGCAATGTTGATCACACGCGAGCAGATAAACATTGTTACGCTGACTTATTGTATCTGTTTGATACAAGTGTCATTTGTATGATAATTTTTCTTTTTAGTTAGATGGTGTTAACCCTTCACTGGATATAAATAACAATATTAAATTGTAAAAATGTGACCGAAAATTAAAATTTGTAAATAAAACATTGGAAATTGAGATGCTTGAGAAAATAGAATGCTTGAATCAAGCAAACGCTACTGAATTCATCGGATTTCGATACTCGTAACTTCTTCAAACCTACTTGCAAAAGATTCTTAGTTAAACCTGCCTCCATTCCTGAAAGAATCCAAACGAGCGAAATATTCAGTAAGTACTCCTGTTGGAAGAGGTTAGCAAGACGGTTTCGTGAGGGTCCTATGAAAATCAGCGGGTCCAGGTGGTAGGAATGAAACGCGAAGTTCGAGGAAATAATAAAGTGGTTCGGATGGTGTGCAGGGGCAATTTACGCGCCGTCGGCGTCGCTGGAGTGAGAACAGTGCCGATGCATGGATCAGAGAGGAATCGCACTGAAACGCTTAAAACGTTTGATAGTGCTTGAATCTAACCAAGGATTTCGTAATCACTGATACATTATTAATGTCATACATTGATAGATGGATTTTCAAATTGGACACGATTTGCAACGAGAGTTTCAAAGCTAACTATCGAGGAAGATTAGGCTCACAGAAAAAGTCTCAGACATCGCTTTCTTTAGTAATATTTACTTAGTATCTACATTGTTGGGAGTGTTGCGGAAGAAAGAGTAGCTAAACACTGTTGCATATTTTTCAACACGGTAAAAGCAATTCCCCTCAAAGTTTCCCTGTGAAATTTTCATTTTTCTAACTTTGTCTATTCTTAAAAGACCGTTCGATATCTCGACAGACTCAACCACTTGGCGTTCAGGTCTAATCTATCCGCTGGACCCCGAAGGCTGAAATTTGTATAACTGGGTCTCTTCCACGAAAAAGTTCGCCGACCCCTGATTTAGAGCGTTATTGACGCTGACGCAAGGAGTACGCCGAAACGGTCCTACGTTCAATTACCGAACATCGTTTAGCCCGACTGTTTCTGGTTCGATCCTTACGTAAGCTCGTTAGGGGGCGACGCGACAAAAATTCGTCTGGAAATAAATTCCCGGAATTCCCCTTGGCTCGTTACAGGACCAGCGCGGAATTTTACTTCGGTCGACGATTAAGGTTATCATCTTAACGGGAAACACACGAGCAGGAAACGCCGAGGACGCGTATCTCTGTTCCACCCGGTAGATAAGCTGATCCGTCGATAAACGATGTCGAACCGCTGTTTACGATGCTGCCATTAATTTTGTGGCGATGTTGCGTTTTGCATAAGGGAACTCGCAGATCTTATTCCATTTTTTATTAGACTTTGCTCGCGTCGGTGCGATGGGTACGCGTGTACGGCGGTTTAGAAATTGTTTTCTTCGAGGGAAATGAAAACATTTTCGAACGCGTTATTCGGGATCATTTTGCGTTTGTCTGGATGGGTGTTAACTCACATATTTTTGGGAATATATTTATGGATATTTACGTACTCGAATATTTTATAGATACGTAAATAAAACGAGTAGAGTTTAAATATCGTACAGGTATTCGAATACTCCAATAAAAGTTCATCCTTATTATTCGAGTTGCCAATCGTTTCCAAATACGTTCGCAGCCCACAAATACGTAGATACCCTTCGTAACGAACGCCTGCCAATATACTCAGCAATAATAATAAATTAAATCCCAGTGGCCGGAGCTCCAGTTTCAGCCGCCTCTAAAATCGCTCGAAAAAGAGCAAGTAACGCGAGCGCAGGTTTCCTGGCAGCGCGGTGCATCCCCTTTCGCATCGCGTCGAAGTTACCGCGATATCACTTGGGGCGTTAGCCGGATAAGCCGCTAACCCCATCCACCTGTTGCCCCTTCTTATGCGTTGCTGCTTACAGGCTCGCGTTCATCCTCATTCCTCGCATGGAACCGAGCCAAGGACCCGTCACGTCCTCTTCCAATTCACGCTTACCTTAGGGCCACGGCTTCCTTCTCCCATCGGCCGCTTCTTTATACGCCCGTGTCAGCCCCGACGACGATCCTTCTCCATCCCGCCGCCACCGGTGGGTTGTCCTCGTCAGGATCTCCTCTTCCACGTCCTCGTACCCCTCTTCGCGTCTCTTTCTTCGTCGTTGGTCGTCTCGCTCGCGGTGAGCCCGGGTCTTCGGCAGTCTGACGTGTTTTTTGCGAGTGCATACCTTGAAGCAGCTCCCGAAACAGTAGCTGGTACCCCGGTACAGTCCGGACCAGTGAAAAAATCACCGACCCGAGAGAGCTCCGTCCTCTCAGTGTCGATCGACGACCATCGAATATTTCGCCCGCGAATCTGCTCCTGATTTATCATCTCCATGGTGAATTTTAATGGTTGGAAAGAAACTGGACGACGAATTTATTTCTACGTTTAACTGGCGAGTTGTATTGTTCGTATAGATTGTTTAGATAGGTAATCGAAAATTTTGTAATAGTGGGCTTTAGGATATTGTTTTTTTTTTTTTTAGTAACGAAACTGTTAGGGAAAATATTTTATATATTTTATAGAATTTGTGTTTCATTGAAAAACGAAATCCTGGAATTCTTGTTGGAGAACACTGCGTGATGTGCTTTTTCAATTTACTACAGTTCGTACGGTTAAATAATTGTTACATGGATATGAGTACTTTCATGTGAAATGTAACAAATCATATATATTAGTATTGAAGGTTCATTAATGTTCGATATAACAGGGTTTGAGAAATCCCTGGAAATTATTGAGGGAAGGAACGACATGTGACAAAGTGTGTAATCACATTTTTAAGTGTTCATTAACTAACCATTTTTCCATTATTAGTTCTTTCATCGGTATCTGACCAAATTATTATTTCGCGTCTCTACTGCGATAAGATGCTATCTAGCGTGGTAATTTATAAGGTTTTCTTCGTCAGATGACTGTGTTCGATTAATCGAATTTGCTGTTAAAAACGATTTAGATAGTCGATGTTTTACCTAATTCATAAATTGAGAAGCGAAGGAAACGCTATGACATTAACAGGAATGGACCAAGAATTTTTCCAAGCGTTTAAAAATTTTTTGTGATTCTATGTCCTATTCAAAATTACATTTTCTTTCTTACTAATCATTTTTTCAAGTCTGCGAATAAGCGTTTGCAGTCGAAAAGTATCATTTAATTTCCCGACATCTCTAAAATTAGTCTACTTTATGTGGCCCGAAATGAATATTAAATTTTCAAATGTATCCTGCATAATGAATCAACGAATTTGGTCGACTCGGTTCGGGGGAGTACACACGAACTCTTCGCAAATTATACGATTAAAATGTGTTGACTTAAAATTTTTATCAGATCGTAGATTTTCGATGATTCCGTGTAATCTTATCTACAGCTGGATCTGATAATCTACAAAAAGCAAAACTCTATTTGTAATGAAGTAGCAAAATATTACGGTCTATATTTACGAGTGCTTTATGATCCGTCGTTGTTTAATCAATCGATATATATCATCGATTAAAATACTTGAAGTAATTCGAAAATCTTTAGCGTGCACACGAGAATTTTACTCTTTTATCATTCCATAAAATATTCTTGTGTGCTTTACAAGAATATGGCACTTGGGTTCTTTTTAAAATTAATTCTTAAAGAAGACCCCGTTTCGGAGCGATTCGGCGTAGCTCCCTTTATAAATTCCGGAAAAGCACGCGTAATGGCGCGACGAAGTCGCGACTGTCTGCGACTGTCTGGAGGGTTAAACGATTTCCCCGTTCGGTTTGGTCGGTCAGTTCCACGGAAGCGTCATCGACGATCCAGTTTCCAGACGACGAAAACCGGCGCGGTGCATTTCGCACTTTGGTCGTGTAGTGTAGGATTGTCGCATTCTGGGCCCACTTGACCCTCGTTAACACCGTGAACGGCTTAGCCGTTAGTGTTAAGTTCAGTTCACTCATACATAAATCTAAGTCCGCGCTTATGCCTTAGCAGGCCGCTGTCGGAATTGAGCACGTGTTCAGATTTCATCGGCGACGACGCTTAGATCATCCGACTCGTTCGATACCGACCGAATCGTCGTGGATTCGACTATGCCGATGGTATTCATGCCACGAACACCTTGGAAACCATGCTTTACGTACTAAAAAATATACGATGGATATTTTCTGAATTTTTAGAATTTAGCTTATTTAAATAGAAAAATTCTAACGTTGAAAACGTCTCTAAAATAAAATGTCAACCCGCATCGAGAGTGCCAAACGCAAGGGCGATAATTTTTATTCTTGTTTTACTACTCGTTCGTAAAACACGTAAAATTGCGCGTCCGTGGTAATCTCTGCAGGAATAATACAAATCCAGGGTTGTCCTTAATCTGCACTGAAAATCCTTGACATACTTTGCATTCGGTAGCGGGACGTATGCGATTCTATTATTCATATGCTGGCTTTCTTATTTTTTGTTACCTGCATCAAAAATTATGCAGCACCTGTTCAGGTTCCGTTTCATCCCGGTTTTAGTAATAACAAAAATTATTTATAACACTGTACCATCGTTACAATGGTACAGCCCTTCTAATAATGATTGCCCTTTTCTAATAATGAGTAGACAATACACATTGTAAGAATAGAGCAGCTCTAAAATTTTACAAACAAAAGTCATTTGATGCATTAGTTATTTATGAATGATTTACTAATACACGTGCATTCTTTTCATACAAAAATTGCGTAATACTTATAAAAATTTAAGCCGCTTTGCATTTGTAAAAAAGTGCCTTCGTGGTTCACGTCATTTTAATCCCCTAACGTCCTGATATAAAAACCACAAGGGAATTATTAATTTGGACTAGAATTTGGAGTAGAATTAATGTATTAACTCTCAAAAAAAAAAAAAAAAAAAAAATGAAAAATTATAAAATTTTGTACAAAAGACAAGAAACTTAGAAGAAGATCACTTTCCGTTAAATATATTGACATGTATTTTTGCCCAAGTATGTATGTTCTTTACAATTTTACAGTCCGATGCTTCGTTATCGAGATTCTATGCTCATAAACTTACGATCACGTGTTTCTCCCGAGAAAACCCGCATGCGTGGACGCGTGATCAGCTGACTGAGATGCAAATAGCATCGACTGGCACGCCAAGAAACTTTAATCGTTCATGTCTATCCCACGAAGCATCGGATCGCAATGTGGTAAAGGACTTTTCGATTGCTTTTCACGCGAATTATAATAATTTCCATAGAATATTTATGAAGTGTAGCGATCAAAGCGTTGTTTTCATAAAAATGATTGACATACCAAAGGATGGCCTCACTAAAATCAGAACATACATCTTTTTTTTATCATTTTTCTTTACCATATGTTGCACCAATCGTCGACAAATTTTCCCGTTTTGTGGGATGAATACTTAACCAACCCACATGAATTTTGTCATGGAAAAATGCAGGAACCTACAGAGAATTTTGGGACTTGTTGCAGAGCCAAGCTTTGGCATTGACGCACAAGGCCTCGCCACCCTCGAGGCCCAGCAGCGTGTCCTCGTTACCGAGGAGCCCCCAGTCGCACCAGTCCCAACAGTCCCAGCCGCAGAACACAGTTCAGCATCCGTCGGCGCATCCTCACCAATCGCAGACACCTCTCAGTGCCCCCCACACGCCATTTTCCGCGCACGGCCAGCATCCGAAACAAGAAGCGAACACCAGCCCCAAGCAGGAAGGTTTCGATCTCAGCAAGTCCGCCTCCAGCACAGGTGAGTCTTTACTTTATTTTTCATGTTCTGCGTCTCGATGAATATTAAATTGCCGGAACGAACCGGAGACTGAGGGAATCGTTCCGCCATGCTGTTCGGACAACAGTCAGCCCGAAACTGGAAAAGAAATTAAACGATGAAACTGACTGCGCGTAATGAAACAAATTTCTATGGACGCTTTCGACGTTCTTTGAGGCCGAGCGTATTGCGTATGGGGTGTCCAGATAGTTTCTGTATATATTGTGGAGTTTCTTATTGGGTACCGTAAAGTGAAGGGTGAATAGAAATGGAATTGTTTACTTTACATCATTTGGAGTTGTAAGATTATCTGTAAACAAAGGAACCCTATCATCTTAAAAATAATGGGTTCAATAAAATTCATGGCTCGAATTATTGTTCTTTTACTA
>NW_026535322.1:4417363-4439487 GCF_026225885.1 Hylaeus anthracinus | reverse complement strand
CGCTTGCACGCGAACAAGTGACTCGACGTGCAAGCGCGGCCGCCAGCGCGTAGCCTACGCTACCGCGGCCGCTCCAACGGTCTACGCGCGCTCTGATTGGTCGGGGTTTTCGCTTAATATCTCCTTAACGAAGCCCCATCCGACATTTTTGCAAAGGAAATTGTTGTTCAGAATCGTTTCAGCTACCCCCCATTTCCGGCTCCTCCCCGAGTTTTGGGACACCCTGTATATAGGATGATTTTATTCGTTTAACGTATGTGTGTTATTACGTGAAGTTTTGGTGACTTTGATGCATGGTTGTTCGGATATTCACCGAACAAGGAACGATGAATCGCTCAAATGTTAAAAGCATATACATAAATATTCATTTCATAAAAATGTAAGGTATAATGAGTATCAATTTTAAAAGGCTCCGAGGCTTGAGTATCCTCAAAAAATTCTATAAAATATGTGGCGTCGCGCAGAGTGAATTCTATCAGCCGGTACCGTGCGTTTTTGCGCGGCTATCAGGTATGTTGATTGCGAGCAACGATGCATAGGTGCCTCTGTTGCACAGCCGTGCCGCGCCGACTGCAGTTATGCAGAATGCAACCGGCACAATGCTGAGCGCGTCGCAGTTGAGCGACATCGGTTAAACGATGCTCCCGAGCGTACAGCCCGTCCACACGGGATTGCACGCCTAACAGAGCCTCCGAGATAACCGACGGACACGTGGGAAAATTACCGCGCCGGTCTTCGCCGATTCCTCGATCCCCGCCGCTGCCCATTGTGACTTCAAGATTTACATACCGCTATTGATTTATTCTAAAGCGATCCAAAGCGTGCTACGGCGCACGCACCGAGCGTCGTTTCTAGGGAACTGCGCCACGCGTGACAGCAGAATCGAGGATTCATCGATTTTCTACGCTTCATCTCTGTTTAAACTACGTTTTATTGCCTTTATCGCTTTTGTTACGCAAGGCTGCGCATTTCCGCGATTTATTCGGGAAAGGTCATCCTCGTTGTTCATTTCCCAGTCGAGCGATAGAGTTTCTAAAAAAAAAGATAGTGTCAGAAGAGGTTAATCCAGCCAGGCTCGATTCCTGGGGTCATTTGATACTTTCCATGAATGGATGAAATTTAGAAACGTAACAAAGCAAAACAAGGTTAAGTAATCAATTTCGAGATATGGAGGTCAATCGAGACTCCAGCAGTCCTCCTGGGTTCAACAGCGGATCCACCGGGGTCAGCCATATTTACGATGAGACGACATTGTGTATCGTTTGGAAGATTGACACGAGTGTCGCTTTCTACGTTGATTTTTCTTCGTTACCGTAATGCATCGCTTTTCTATCCGTTGGATTCTCGAGGCACGTTAATCGATGTTCCACGCGGCGTGCAAGCTTGTACGAGCAGCGAAGTCATTGCAATCAATCAAAACAGAGTTGCAATTAAGACTCCCGAAAGGAACGATCCGCATAATTAACGACCGACGATTTTCTCCCAGCTTTTACGATCGAATTTCACTTTCTTTTACGACGCGTTATTGTGTCGACGTCGTGTCCAAATCGGCGATCGTTTCGAGGAAGAGAATTATGGACCGTCTGGTATGTACAACAGTACTGCTACCAGTAATTAGCGTGTTGTCATCCTCGATACCGATTTTCCCGTTTACAGATACTGATAATGATTCAATATCGTCGAAAGAAAGACGATGCGTCTCCATAATAACGTTTCAAGCCCGACGACACCAATGCCACCACGCATTGAAATCACCAGCTTCGTATCAATCTTCTCGGCTATGAATTTCTTCCACTGGACAGCATACGTATTTCTGCTTTGCCTCATTTTTCCATTGTAGTTATTTGTCTTACGCTACAATTAAAAACTGGCTACGATGACGTCCCGGCAATAAAGTCTGAGAAGCACGAGGCGAATCCAACGTGGAAACTGGTTAGGAACATTTTCACACGGATCAACTTGGAGAACACGTCGACAACACTCTCAACATATCGTGTCTCGAGTAGCACCTCCGTTTCAACGAAGTTACGCAAGTCTGAGCAAATCGGTTCGTTTCGTCGAACAATCTCGCGGAAGCCAATCGCGAGACACGCTCGGTATAATAATGGTGAGCTCATTCAGACATCCAGACCGTTTACGACCTTCGAAGCGACGCGAAACGTCGTTTCTTGCGTCGGTTCGGTGGTGTAGGTGAAGTGTGTCGCTGCGTATTACCGCAGCCTCTTCTTCTGCTCTTCGTCTAGGCTCCTTCTGCTCCACCTCGCTGCTGGTCGCGATGAATGGTGGACCGTTTTCTCCAGTTGCTTTACGACCGAATTCCATTCCCTTCTTCCATGGCCGACCAGGGGAAGCAGTCGCAAAGTGCAAGAAGACCGCATATGACTGGCAAAGGGGCACAATAATAGCAAGTACCATTCTTCAACAAACATTTTTGAGAATACGCCAGAAGGAGACACTGTTACAAAATAGAATCTGCTTGGTACACGAGAAACTCGGTTGCTCGATAATGAATTGCTCCGAAAAAGTGCTCTTGGAAAAACTGGTCGGGCCACCTACACGAGCGATACGGATTCGAGGAGGTTAAGGGTCAGACTGCCGCGACCAGTTAACGTATTTTTCCTCGTGGTATGCCAATGAAAACCGGGTTATTAATAAATCGGCGCAATCATCATACGCGCACCGCGACAGGAGACGTTCGTCGCTGACGGAGAGAGAGAGAGAGAACGAGAGAGGGAGAGCCCAAGAGCGGCCATTCTCGAGTCTTTTTATTAAGGCCGGTGGGAGGAATAAATTAAAAATAAAATAAACAGAAGAAGGTCAAGCGACGCGACATTGCATCAATAAACTGCGCGAGTATCGCGCGCTCGAGGCTGTTCGTCTCCTCTTCGTTCGACCGGTCATCTCTCTTTTCCTCGGCTGGAGCCGCGAGCTATCTTCCAGGCTTCCTCGCCGTGGCGAGCTTAATTCCATCGCGCCTTAACTCTCGGATTAAAAGAAGGGTAGCGGACAAGCTTCGAGCCTTGGCAGCCTCGGCGCATCGTTCCGGAAGAGTTATTGAATCGTAAAGCTGACCGAAAGGAGCATCGAATTGCAAACTATATGGGCATTGTGTCACGAAAATCGGGGAAAGGGAAATATTAGAATGTCCGGGAATAAATTACGGTTTTTAACCTCTAGGTTCGAGTAGGTTTGTTACATCCGGCTTGGGACGCAGCAGGTTCAAAGTGTATAGTTAGGAAAAAAAGTAAAGATGGAAGGGGATGGAGATCGGGGGTCAGTCTAGAGCGATCATGGAAGATCTCGAAGTGTCGCCACTCGGTTTCACGCGATCGCAGGGCCAATGTGGGAAGGACACCGGGGCTGGGGAGGCGTCGTTTCTTCTTTGGGAACGTGGTCCGGGGCCGTGGCGTACAGGAAGGAGCAGTATCCTGGATACACCGGCATCTAGATACTTCCTTGGCGAGCTTCAGTCCCGTATCTGAGCGTAGATCGGAATTCAGGTACACGGTAGCACTACCTCGAGGCGCACAGCTCGTGAACACCACCTCCGTGGAGAACCCGGCACAGGTAAAAGAGGGGCGGGGAGAAAGCGTAGGGAGACGCGGAACGCCGTAGACGGAGACAGGGGATGGCTTAGCATGAGGAAGAGGGACGAGAACAAAAGCGACGCGTGAAACGGAGAGAGAATACGCTTGCGAGAGAACGGAGCCACAGTGGAGAGACTTCAGCCCCGGCGGCTCTCCCGAGGTCCGCGGTGATCTACCGTCCCGAGCCAAGCCCCTCATTAACGCCTTTGCTAAGAAATTACACGCAGTCGGTGGCAAACAAGAGCAAGAAGGTGTCGGCCGTGCTCGTTCGGATACACGAGACCTCCGTTCTCTGCCTCTCTCCGTTCCCTCTTCACTGCGCACCGCTTCTTTCTTCTCTTCTACCGTGTCCTTCCACCTTTGCCTTCCTTTCTCTCTCTCTTCCTTTGCGTTGCAAGGCGTGCGAACCTCTGCAGCCAATTCGATCGAGATTCTGGTCCAGATAGCGCGACTGCTCACCCTCGCGCGTCGAGGTTCCTCCTCGAGATCCCGCGCGATCCAAGCTTCGAGACTGCCAGCGCACTTCCGGTCCTTCCACGGACCTCGAGGTGGCTGGAGATACGATGGCAGTCGTCTCGCAGCTATGGGAGATATTCAGCATTCCATATCTCAATTTGTTCCATCCCGTTCCGTCGAGTCATCCGTCCTGCTGGCTCTTCGTTGGACTGTCAGACTGGACCACGTGGAGTTGTCATTCGTGCCGGAGAAAATTAAATTACTAAGGTTGCGTCTAACGAATAATAAGACTGAACTTGTTTCTGGAGAAGGAGCAATGCTGATAGCACTAGCAAACTACGAGTCTGACTCGCGATTCTTTGTTTCAGACGGAGTTCATCCACGCGAAGCACAAATACGTGGAGGCTGAATGAAGGAAGAGTGTCTTCGGTCTGGCTGAAGTCCTCACGAGACCAATGAGGGTCTCCCATCGACGTGGTTCACGGATAACCGCGTTGACCCACCATGGGACGCGCGTAGCCGCACGCTCGCGTTCCTGCGGCCGTTATGTAGTCGCTGGTCAGCCGATTTTCGGATAAGCGTCGAGACGCACGACCGTTCCCGTGTGCTGTATCACGGGGCCGCCGTGCACCGGTACTTCTGGAGCAGCGTCGTTGTTTTCCTAGACGCGCGGCGGATACCATATTACGATAGGGCATCTTGGTTCGAGCTCGCATCGCGCGACCCGTGTTCCTCCGTTCTCCGTGCTCGTGAAACTATCCCAGACATCCGTGGAGATTGGACCTACGCTTTCCGGTCTCGCGGTGTCCAACTGTCTCCCATCTCTTCTGTTCGTCCCCTTCTTACCATTGAAAAGTGCTGTGAAGGTACTCGATGCGAGTCAGTTTATTTACTGTATGCACTCTAGAGATATATAAAAAGGGTTATTTTTCAGTCAAGCCTCATTCTCTAAATTAAATTAAACTCATCCAATGAGCTTTCAAGAACCTCAACAGGTTGCGATGCTCGAGGGCAAATGGAACAAACCAAATTCCATTGAGCATTTCGTTGCGTCATGTTCTTTTTGCCACGACGCGGTCTGCCAGCCAGAGCGGAAAGATTCACCCACATCGGTCACTCGCGCGATCCAGCCGACGACATTCGACAGCGGGGGGTCGCGATGTTTCCCGTCAGTACGTCAGTCATTTCGGTCGTAACACACCAACCAACGTCCGGGTACCAGGTGGGAAGAGGCTTGGCCAGGGAAGGGAGGGATCGACCTCGCAGGAATTCGGCCGGAGAGCACCGCGGAAAGAGCTCGTGGTGAACATTGTCTGGTCTGACGGTCGACGGTACAAGCAACGGTCGATCCACCTCCGATATCGAGAAATGTAACGTTCCGTAGAGACGTGTCCAGATAACGATCGCCAGCCAACGGTACCGGTCTGAATTGCACAAAAATGGAGAACAGACGTACGATTCTTTCGGGCCATGTTTTGGAACGGGTCACGTCCTTGGAGCAAACGTGAATAATTGTGTGGTTACTGTCGTTGAAATTTGAAGGAAACACTCCCATTTTATTCAAGATTGTCTAACATTATTGCTTCAAAAAATTAAATCTTGATCCTCATCTTCCGAGGTAGGGTTCATTTTCTTTCTTAGCTTCTTAATATACTATCACTTGAGATAAACAACGTAACTTTGTGTTAAAAACCCAACTTCGACCATGTTCGACTCTTGCGGAACACCCGTCCCCTCGATGTCACCCGACCATGCACGATTCCGCGTGAAAACCGACGTCGGAGGATTTCTAGACCGCCGAGGGCACTCGTCACAGGCCGCTTCGTCCCTCCGCGACCCCCGTAGGCGTGCAGAGAAGTAAGAGAATGCGTTCCCGTGTCTGCTAGATGTCTAAATGTTGACATGCCTCGGCGAACAGCTAATAGCCGTTTAATAAGATTACGTCTCCAGCTGGACAGAGTTGACGTGGACCGAAACCAGCTCACCCTCGGTCCGTTTGTATTCCCGCGGCCTCGTTTTACGAGCTCGCGGAACGCACCTAACTCATGGGTACACACGTCCGAGTCGTTCGTGCCGTAACATCGAGTCCCGGTGCGAGAGGAGGCCGCCTCGATACGTCCCGCGCGATTTTTCGCGGTGGATTCCAGTCTCCTCGTCCGTGTCAACGGCCTTCATCGACTTTTAACTATTCTGAGCTGTTGCCGCAACGCGCAAGAGATCCGAGAATCGTCTACGTAAACCGGCACCTAATGGCTGTTTAACCGATGCAACGGGCTGTCAGCGGGTTCAATTTATTTCAGAGTAACGTGCATGGGAAATATTTCAAAAGAGGAATACGAAGATAACAATAGGAGTTATTCTAAACAGCAAATTGAATTGAAAGGTGTTAGAGTAGAGAGAAATCCAGTTCCAGTGCGTACCTTTGTTAAAAGTCTGTTTCAATTGGCTCCAAATTAAAATGAAATATTACTCGGTGAACTAGTGACATTAAAACGAAGTACTCTCGAAGAATGCCTCAGTTACGATGGATAACAAAGTAACAGTCTAAACTTGAACGTACCGCACAGGCACGCACCGATACTGGCTACGCCCGGGAGGCACAGTCGGGCCTTAAAAGGTTAAGAGAGCTTAGAACTACATTCTCTACAATGTTCAAAACGAAACCAATTATACTCGCCTGTCAGTGTCCGTCGCGCCATCGCGTAGAGCCCCCGGTTCCACTCTTCAAGCGGCTCAACGTCCGCGTCCAGGCTCGTGAACAAGTCTCTTCCCAAGACGCCTAAAAGCAACAAGCCTCCCCGCCGTGTCACGCCAAGACCTGCAATTACTCCATTCACTGGCAACAGTCTAGCCTCGGAGGAAGCTTCCGATATGCGTTCGCGCCGCTATCCCCAACGTTGAAGCGTTCTAGTCGAATGTGACCACCGAGTCGAACTCGTTCTCACTTCCTACACCGAACCACCTTGATTTGGCATTCAGGCTCAGATATCTTCGAAATCATACCATACACTATGCAAGT
The DNA here is from genome assembly GCF_026225885.1 of Hylaeus anthracinus. Classification (NCBI taxonomy): domain Eukaryota; kingdom Metazoa; phylum Arthropoda; class Insecta; order Hymenoptera; family Colletidae; genus Hylaeus; species Hylaeus anthracinus. Next base: position 4,432,425 of record NW_026535322.1, on the reverse strand, counting down.
CAAAATTTCGAATGGGATCAATCATTATCCCTTTGGGCTGTACATATAGGGGAGAAAGCAGCGTATGAAGCAACGATCGTGGCCGAGAGAGTTCGCGGCGAGCGCGGAACGACCCATCGAGGGAACACCTCGCGCGGCCATTTGCATTCTTATTTTCACCGGGTGAGCGGTTTCACAGGGCAATATCGCGAAATTTATCGGGGTGCGATTTGCGATGATATTTTACGCGTCGAGGCCGGTGCTCCGCGCGGGGCCCACCCATGGCGGGGCCCCGACGTCACCCCATACATTTCGGCCCCCGTGGAAGAACGGTCGGGACCAGGCGTCGAAGGGGGTGGAGGACGGTCGGAGATGTGCACCATAACCTCGCTATTATTCTGGTATTTATACCAGCGCGCCCGCTGCTCTCCGGCCACCTAAATCTTCTTAATACGCGCCGGTTAGTGCACTTTATTAAACCCCGCGTGCACGCGCGCGATCCACCTCCCTCTCCACCTTGGCCTCTTCGTCATCTCGTACGCGCGTTCCACGAGAGGGGTGGTCGAGGGAGCGCCGCGGGATGTCGAATTACTTACACGGTCCGTGGACCCTGCTTCGCGTCCAATAAGAGACAGAGTTGAGGGACACTTCCACCGATACGGTATATTAAATCGGACGTAATGACCGCGAGCGCAGGTGACTCCCCTCTGGGGGACCATTTTAACTCCGCACGATTGGCCTGGTTGATTTGACTCTTAATTGAGCCGTTCACTGCACAAATCGATTAACTCTATTTTTTGAAAAATCTTCAATTTAAGTGTCAAAGGAAATAGGAAATATACTCGATCATTTATTCTATTAGGCTTGGTCTTCATTTGATCCAATCTTGCTTTCAACACAATTTTCGAGTAGTTTTCTTCTAACACTGGGAAAGTGGTCATAATGTTACAACGATTGCTAGAACGGATTAATGACGCTTCCACTGTAGATACCGTAAATGACCATACAATTCGTCGGTGCTTGAAGAAGGCAGAAAGACAAAGTCATTGCATCGCAAAAACGTGGCGGTGGTCGTCTCCAGACAATAATGGTCCCCTGATCTGTGACATCACGGGGCCAGTAAATTCTAGCCGAACGATTACAACGGCGTCTAATCGAAAACTCTGGAGTAATTCCTTCTGTATGGGGAAACTTGCAGCCTCTCGTCGCAGACTTCAAACGAAGGAAGCTTTCGCGGTAACGAGGGTCGCGGATTCGCGCTTGTAGTTGACCTCAGCCTCGCGAGGATCAAAGAGGTATTCTCTCAGTGGGGATTTCGCGTCCATGCGGACGTCAGAGGTGCAAGATAGCAGACCGCGGTGGCATTAAAGTCGATAATTTACTGCCTTTTAAGGAGCTCTCGCTACGGCCCGCCTATTATCCGCTTCTGATCGTCAGGGTCCTTTTTTTCCGGAACAAATGAGCTCGCCTCGGAGATGCCGCGCTTTTATTCCGGATTCTAAAGCCGTTGCGAATGGTACATACGTTTGGTCTGAACGGGAACGAGCTGAATGCGCTGAATCGTGGAAACCCTTCGCCCCCTCTTTCGAACACGCTCGCATGCGCTTCATAAAACGCTTGTATTCGCCACGAAACAACCTGAAAGCAATTTCAATTTCTAAATATAACAGAACATTGTGTTTTTGGGTCATAATAATTGAATTAGCAGTCGATAAGGCTACATGATGTACAAACGTTTAGTCGAAAAGGCTGGTCGCCACTGGTAATGGAAACTACTAGATCGATAACTCCTTCGACCAAGCACGGTTCTGCTTTACCGAGCCTTACAGCCAGACTGCTCTACATGTCCGACGATTTCCTCTGCCTTACCCTTCGAAAACCTCATTCCAGACCAACTGGTGTCTCCGAGAGACGAAATGGACCCAAGCAGACTCTTAGTCCGACTATATGCCTCGAAAGTAGGCCCTCGATCTTCAGTTTTGGACACTTAATATGCCTTCCGACTGAATCCCTTCGGGTACCGGTTCCAGCGGTCCCGCTTCTCGCCATTCACTTTTCCACACCTACAACCTCGACGTCGTTCCGCGGACCAGAAATTCAGGGAAGCAGTTTTCGTTTAGGAGATTTTCGAGCCGGCCTCGAGAGGCGAAGTCGTCTCATTTGCATACGCGCGGCTTGACCCGAGTCACCCAAAAACGCACCGCGACCGGAGTCGGGCTTATAAAACGCTCCACGCCGGAGAAGACGAGCTTCCTCCATCCTCCTGTTCTACCGTACACGTCTTCCCGCACCCCGCCGCGTTGTTCATCCGAGCAGCTTGTCCAAAGCGCGTCACCGTGGCGATCGTCAGCCGAAATTTATACTGTCGCAAATTCTCCGAAATCGTCTCGACTGGCTCGAGCATCGACGAAACGGTCGCGGGCCAAATTTATATAAAATTGTAATGCCGCGTCGCGCGTGTAACGAGCCAAACCGTAAGCTGGCGGCCGACCCACGGGCGTGGACGAACGTTAAAGGGGGACTTTTATAGCGGCAACCGCATCGTGGATCGTTATACTTGCCGGGATTTATAGATTTACTTGGACCCAGCGAGCGTGCCCGGTAGTTTAGGACGCTTTTAGGACGAGACGAGTAACGATCGGCTTAAAGTCCATCGTTTAACGACCGTTTTAAATTCGCTCGCCTCGCGCGCGCACGCATTACGTTCTTGCAAAATGTGTTCACTTATCGGACGGGCGTCGCGTTAAGGAACGCTTCCACCTGGAAATCGAACGTGCTCGCTCAACCTGACCAATTTATTTCGGCTTTTTTTCCGGACAGTGTTCGGGCATAATCGTCGTCTTAAATTTCACGGGAAAGTCCGACCGCGGACGTTCACGTTTAATTTCATTCATTTCGGCCCATGGACGGGGAACCGTTTCGCGTCGATAACTAACATTAATTCTGATATGTAAACTTTCGACGAGGTTTACGACTCCCGAAATTACTGCGGAATATACTGCGACGATCTGCTGCCAAACTGTTTCGTAGACGATAAAGGATACGCTCCGTGATCGCAGGCAGTTGCTGACGGAAGGTAGAGCGGATCATTCGATCACTTGGACCAACCTGACACCCTTGGGCGCGGCTACTACTATCTCGTCGTCGTTGTTCAGCTCCTTTTTGTCGGGTGAATCACGTCCGTCGTTCGTTTCCGTCGTTATTCCCCCGGAAATGACTCGTTGCGTGCCAACCGCGGGAACGTCCCGATGAATATCGTGTACATTTGAAAAAGGGGGATGGCTCGGTGGAAGGGGTGGGTAAGCCGGGTACAGGAAGAACTCCTCCTCGAGTAGGAGGAATAGGTAAGGCCACGTACGGCTGGTGCCGAGGCGGGCACGGGCAGGCACGAACGAGCGAAAGACAGCGTCGTAATCACATTACCGCGATTTTTCCGCGGCAACCGGCTATTAATTCCGCGGGTGTACATATATGCCCTGCCGCGGAAGAAGAAGCAGAGAGGGAGAGAAGAGGAACAAGAAGAGTACGAAGAATACTGTGGTGGGGAATAAGAAGAGTACGAGGAACACGAACAACGAGCAGAGGCAGAAAGAGCGAAGGAGGAGGAACGCCGCGGAAGAAAGAACGATACGAACGAGAAGAGGAAAGAGACAAGAGGGGACTGAGAAGAAGAAGAAGGAGAAAAAGAAGAAAAAGACCTGGCGGGTATAGGCCTGGGACCCCACCTAAGCATCTCAACGCGGCCCCTAAGCATCGGTGTGCGGGTGTGGCGAATACGTGCCGGGGTCGGCGGGTCGGGCCTCGGATGGACCCCTGGACCCCTGGAACCTGGATCTTCGTGCCCGCGAACGTACGCAGCATCGCGTACGGAGCCTCACGACTCGCACACGGCGAACGGTGAACGCGTGTGAGAGTTGCGGACGAAGAGGAAGAGAGAGACCACGGAGCGGGCAGCACACGCACGCGCTTGGCCGGCCCGACCGCGAGAGCGGGTGGATGAGCGCGAATAGACATAGGCGTGGGAGAGTTCATTCAGCGAAGATACTATCGCCGATTTTATTTCTAGGCGGATATATCTATGCCCGTTAACCGAGAGGAGCGACCAACGGGATGTACCTCTAAGCGATGCGCCGCATCCTGCCACGAATGCTGTTGCCAGCCTCGCCACGAGGGATTTAAATTAGAAAGATAATTTTCTATTAGTCGCGCGTGATAAACGCGCCGTTGTTCCGCGCTCCACGGACTGATACCCAGGCATAGGCCTTCTCCGGTTTCTTTCGCGGAATTTTTTCGCAAGGGGAATCCCGAGCTTCGCCGGTTTGATTTTATCTGGCCGTGCGTGACGGAGTTATTGGAAATCCTTGCGTAATCGCTTCGAGTTGTTATGTGCTTGGACGTTATGCCTGGTATCCTCGCGTTTTTTAGGGACCGAATAGTCAGGATTATGATCCTCGAGCTGTTTTCAACTGAAGACAGAGAATTAATTTCTATGCTTGAATAAAGAGTCGAGACAATCGAAACGAACAGCATTACAGAAGAACTCATCGAAAGGACCCCTGGAAAGAAGAAGCACCGTCCCGACGAGGACTCGACCGATCGCGGAGGAAATCATAGACGTCGGGGTCGGCAATGAGAACGCGGATCGCTACTGCAAATTCAACGAGCACGATTCGTATGAATTATGCGTAGATAGGAGGGATAGAAGCTGGCCATCTATTGTCCACGCAAATCTCGCTGGGTTTTCGCCGACGGACGATACATTCGCCGCGGCACTCTTAATAGTATTGAAATTGCTAGTTAGACGCATAATCGAGTTATAACTTTTGCCGCGAATGATGAAGGTGGATGCCACGGCAACTGGTACCCCGAGTGCGCACCCCGATCATGCGAGGGACCGCCGCGGCTAATGAAAACGAAACCCCTTCGAGGCGCTCGAACCCGCTTCCGGTGGAAGGCGCCTCTCCGCAGCGAGAACCTATCCACTGTTACATGCAATTTCGCGCACGCCATTTTCGTCAGTGCAATCCGCTAAAAATTTTCAGCGAATCTGCAATCTGCCTTCTTCTATTCGCGATTCGTTTGGAAATGCTTTGATATTTCGACGCGTTGGTATTCTTCGGAGCACGCTCGAACTCTGTACTGTGTCGTGGTATCTATGGGCCTTGGTTCGTAAACGATAAGCTTGGGATACATCCATAAAAAGTCCACGCCTAGCACCAACTGTGAGTACATTTACGGTAACAACATTAACCCAAGAATCTACTCCTGTTATGCAAATCGCCAGCAAGAAAGCGTTTAACCTCTAATGGTCCAACTTACGATGACTAAGATTATGTCTGCGGCGATGACGCTGAAGATGCCAATGACATCTGCACATTTCGCGCGTATCCTGAATACCTGAATTATTAGCATACTAAATATACATTTGCGAAGAAAGAAATGCATTTGCATGAACATCCGTAGTCTAATCAAGACCAAAAGGAAATATCTTGAATTAAACGGTAATATACATATCTTTATATAGAAGTCGAGACTGATTTTTGCTGAAGTTAAAAACAGAACGAAGACAAGACACCTATGAATAAACATTAATATATCGTTATCCAGAAGCGGAGATCAGTTACGTTTATGAAGGGTTTGAAAGAGAGGGGACAGAACGGAGCGGCACGAGTCGTGAGAACTCGAAAGTCTCGGGAAATGTTCGTTAATTGCGACACGGCCGGTAACGTAACGCGTATTGCCAGGCATCGATGTCACTCGTGATCTCGACTTCCTGGGCGCACAATGCTCGAGAGCCTGGATCGTGGACCGCGAGGGTGAAGCGAGAGATGCCACGGAGATTTTAGCGGTAAGAGTCACGGCATAAAGAAGAGCATTATGCCCCGGCATATAATGCAGCCACGTAACGGCCCGATCGAGGGGATCGTCGATCGATGCCGATCGTTTGATCATGGTGGCGATGCCGATCGTGGCGCGGTGGCGGGATCATCGTGCGCGGTGCGGAGAGGGAGGGAAGACCTTTTAAAAGCACAGAGATCTCTCGAACGGGCTAATTGTGCGATATTGTGCATCGACAATGCTCTAATGAAGCATTGTCCATCGATCGACACCGATCGGTGTCGTTCTGGTCGTGTTTTTTTTTTTTTTTTTTTAAATTTAATTTTTTTTTTTTCATTGATTCGTGGTCGGCGCAACACGGGACACGGAAAGCGAACGTGTTCCATGGAACGGTGCGACAGAGTCGGCACAAAAGCGACACAGGAACGCCATCGACGTCCCATCATCTGCCGGACGTGACGGGATTCTTGTCGAGGTCAAAGATCGTTCGCGGATATTCTAATAAGTGGACGCGGTGAAACAACGAGTCTTTGTTGTCGCAAACCCGCGGAGCGACGTCGACGAATTAGCGCTTGTTGGGATTGCGAGCTGATGAGGAAGAATACGGCGTAACATCGACGCGACGCGTCCCTTAGTGGGAGATAATACGAAACTCTACAGTTTCGTATTATCTAAATTACCCCTGGAGATTAATCTTCCATGACGAATCTGTGGAAAGTGACAAAGCTTTTTTAATTCGCTTGAATATCCAGATTGACAAATTTTTTTGAAAAATTACTGCCCCTAGCATCGCCGGCAATCTCTCGCGGTTCAAAGGTTTCGGTCTACGTTGTTCTTCCTCCTGGAGTCGTTGGAGTTAACATTCCGTCCATCTTGCGCGGCATTTCCGGATTTTCAAGCAGTCCGTCAGCCGACGCGCGGGTATGGAGTTTGTCCACGTTTCCGCGATAACGTCATCCGTCGAATGTCCTGCTCGCGAAAGAATGCAAGCAGCCACGCCGCGGTTCCCGCGGTGAGGAAATCAACGTTCGTGTAACGCTGGGACCCGAGGGATCGAGATTCGAGCACCGTCGTTAAACTCTCCCAGGGGACGATAGGATTCTGCCGCGGTGGATTCTTCCTTGGCATAAGGCACGTTCGCGCGTGTATGCATCGGTGTTTGCGGGTATAGGTACACCTATCCGAGCCAGCCCTTCCGTCACGACAAAGTCCTGCGCTAATGAAAATTCCGGTAAAGCATATACATAGAGGGGAACTCGGGTGGAATGCGGTCCAATTAGAAGACGGTTGCCCGACCACGGTCTCTTCCTTCCCACCCGTGCCGGAGGTGGGAGAGAATTGGTTTATTACATCGAAGCTGGAGATACGGTTCTCCCACTAATGGTGATTTCGTTTCACGGTCTCCTCTGTTGCACCGTTCCGTATATATTGTGCCCGCTATCTTCTTTAGTAGACTCTATTCTCTTCTCGCCTCCATTCTCCCATTCGAATCTTCGTACCTTATTTTTACTTTAGACTTCTACGTTACTTTGTAAAATAAAAGATCTCCAGTCCGACGTTTACAATTTCGAACAATTTTTCTAAGGATGAAGAGAACTGATTTATGTTATCGAAGGCGGAAGAACGATTCCTCTACCAATGGTGATTTCGTTTCCTCTGTTGCGCGTCCCGGTATCTTCTTTAGTAGGCTCTCCTCTCACCACGTCCGTCCGTTTTTCCCTGCGTCGGGCTCTGTCTTCCTTCGAAAGTCCCCCTGTTGCCGCGCTAACGAATCAATTCGATGTTGATTAATGTACACCTCGAACCCTCCTCTAATTACGCAAGAGTTATTACCCGATTGATCGTCCGGTCGCCCTGGTGATTATACATCTTTTCCCCGGATACCGCTAACACCACGATCGTGCGTTTTCCCAGTCGAGCGATTCTCTAGTATCCTGCGTATCTGTTCCACTGTGCGTCGTGTAACTGGATTTACTTGCCGGGCGTCTCTATCGGGTAATAGAAGCTTCCACGACACCGAACTCCTCGGTGCGAGATTTATGCGCGTACGCGCTGACTGCTAATTGATACGGACCCGAGGCAAATAGCTGGTGTGCTCGAATGGAACCTCTCTGAATTCGAGGCACAATTTCCGAGGCGGCACAATTTTTGTTGTTCGCGATCTAGATTTATAGAACTCGATTCGCTGAAAGCACCACGTACTTGTAATATTTGCTTCTTGGGTCGTTCCCTTCGATATGAAAAGGAAGCCACTTTCTTTTTGTTTTGATGCCCTATACCGATAATTCTGCTCGACATCCATCGCGATCAGCGTTATTAGCCGCCATTAATCCCCGACCCGCTTGCATAACGGAAAAAGAGGAAGGCGGGCGATGAGGTTGGAAGTCTCGCGCAGCTCGATCCCGATCGGAAGCAGAGTGAAGAGTTCCCCGAAGCTATTAACGCGAACCGTGATTCAACGAGATGGCGGAGGAGGCCCCGAGTAGAGCGGCGATGCCAACGGGGAACTGATCGGTGAGCGTGCCGTTCTCGAAAGCTTTTAAACGATCACGAGGAAGGAAGACACGGTGAACCTGTCCGTCACGTCGACGGCGGAGATGAGCAGCACCCACTTCTTCAGGGCCACTCTTCCGAGTGCGCTGCGTGCCTGGGCCCCGGTGGGAGGTGAGAGGTTAGGCAAACACGAGCTTATCTGATGGCCCGTCAGCGGCTCGCCTGGCCCTTCTACAGGCCAGCGCCACGGACCTTCTGGTACCCCGTAAAGCATTGTCCGCGAACCAGTAGAGCCCTTGAAAGGTTACACGAGGCTGGCCAACGGGGCGGGATATCTCTTCCGTTCTGATAGATTCAATTTCGAGCCGTGTCACTCCCTGCTACGGGCTCCGAGATCGAACACCGAGAGGATGCGCTTCGACCGAGATATCGATTCCGACGCGGATAATGCTGGTGAAATCAATTGCACGACCTACGAATGAGAACGAAAACTGAGTGTGTGACTGTTAAGCAATGTACGTGTCGATGGAAACGTTCCAGCAAAATGTATTTAGGAAACCGTGACGAAGCCTCCATTGGGATGAAAATTTGAATCGGTCGAAGAAAAGAAGGTCTTCGCGAGGGCACGTCACTTCTAATGAAGAGTCCATCAACGTTCGACAGGTACCACCGCTAGCTATCACGCCTCTCGCGATAGAGGCCTCGCCCTCGAATCCCCTCGTGCCTAATTCCTCGGTTCGATCCCGTTGGAGACCTGTTCACCTCTTTCTCTCGTGGTCAGCACTGGATAAATTTGCCTTTGTCTCGACTTTGGTCCCCGTTAGATCTGGGAAACGGTATTCGTGTAGAATGATTCGCCATATTTATGGCTAATTTACTACCGAAGGTTCGAAGTGTCTATGGGGTAGAGAATTAATACTATAGGGTACAGAACGTAATATACGACTTCCGGTGTCTCCTACGAAGAGACTCTCCTCCAACCAAGAGATGCAAACTAGGCATGCCTTACTGGGTCACCCTCGCCTAACGAGTCCCCGAGCAACAGCTAAACGATACGCTAAATTACCCTCGCCGCTCGATAAGACGGAACAATGCACAACTCTCGCGCACCGTCTTATCGATCTTGCGACAGCAGGCGAATTAAAATAATTTTTGTTTTATCCGCGTCGAATCTTTCACGCGGTAACGCGCGGCTAACGAGCCACGGATAAGCGCGTTTCTCCACGGATGGCAGGTATTCGGTGTTGGATTACGCAAACCGCGACGTACACGTGTAAAGAGACCCGGCTGGCTCGCTAGTCGTAGCGTTCTAAGTAACCTTAAGTGCTTAATGCTCTTTCGATTGAAAGACTTTCAAAAGTGGAAAGGAGGCGGTCGGGGCACGCGGTCTCTCCCTTGACGACTCTATCCCAGCCGCACGACCGTCCTAGAAAGCACGAGACCTGCGACGCACGTTCTATCGACGACGTGTAGCCGCTCCGCGGCGTCGGGCAGAATCTCTCGCCATAAATTGGAGCCCCCGGTGCCGTAATTGAGACGGCTCTATCGGCCTCTACTAAATCCGAAGTATCCCATCCAACATCCCGAACCGTTTCCACGCGACCCAGCCGTGACTTACTAAGGTAGACGCGTGCAACAATGTTCGACACAATAGTAACTCGAGATTGAACGATCGCTAGTGCTTGGGAATATTTGTAGGAGCACTCGAACTATGCATGCGCGTAGATATACTGGGATACGTAGATTCGTTTTCTCTGCGAGGGAAAGCCGCTGGTTGACAAGGACTACAAGCAGAAGTGGATATCCGAGGAGCTGGGACTCTCCTTTATCGGAGAACTGATGTGACTAGGAATAAAAAGTTAGAAATCGGGGATAATTCTATTTTCTAGAAATTAGTACAAGAGAAACGTTACATAGAACACTCTCGGGGATAGGAACCGTACAAAACAAAGACCTTTACTATATCTCGCTTAAACAGTACTGATTTCTGTCAAAATGATTATTAACTAAAACTCCAGCTGCATTAGGTCCCGTAACTCTCAATGAGTACTTCCTAAAGAAAAAATGCCCCGAATAATGGAAGCGACGAAGCTTTTCCACGCAGTGCCTCGTCGAGCAGAATCTCCCGCCATAAATAGGAGCCAGTCGCCGTAATTGAGACAGCTCTATCGGCCGTCCACTAAATCCGAAGTATCCCATCCACCATCCCGCGCCATTCCCTCGCGACCCAGGCGTGACTTACCAACGTGGACGCGTACACCATCTGCCCCTCTCGAGTCCTTCACGGCCTCCCTTTAACGCGCGGTACACGGGTTACACGGGCGATCGGGACGAGCTGGATGCATTAACAAATTAATTCTGCCGCTATCTCGCTCCCACTCCATCATCCTGACTACGGCACGGCCATGCTACAAGCCGCCATCAGCTACGGCGAAATTCCGGGAAGCCTCCGCGCGTCGACGAAATTTACGCGTGCCGCATAAATACGCGATGTGATCATCCCAGGCTCTGATTCAGGGGGTGGTTGGTGTGTTGGCATTCCCCTCTCAGGGCATAAGACAAGCGACCGCGCCGATTTAGGATCCAATCGGCCGAGTTTATGCGAGCTTCGCAGCTGGATGCACGCTCGGTCTTATTTCACGGTAACGTTATTACGCGAGCCTCGCCGAACGGGGCCCGATCTCGCGTCGTCTCGTACGCGTGTACCGGGCCCCTTACGTATAACCGAGGCTTATCCGACGCTTGCCTCGGCTCACAGGGTGTCCCTGGAACCCGACGACAGCCGGGGTCGATGGGGTTACGTATTCCCCGAGAATGGCTTCTTCAATTATCGAGGCTCGTGTTTCGCGAGGAAAATACGGAAATTGGCCACGAGACGTTGGAAACAGTGGAGATAGGTTTCTTTAACCCTTTCACGCGTGGGCCTCGGGCACTACTAATAACAAACTCGAGACACGTGTGGACTCATTTGCCTGAAATCTCTCTGAAGATCCACTGTCTGGGATCGCTGTTGGAACAGGTGACCCTATGTTCGCGAACTAAGGTGATCCGTTGATGCAACATGTTCCCAGTTAAAGACTTGGCAACTTCGGAAATTAATATTCCTCGCGAGACAAACTTCGCGTTCGTAGTTAATGTACTCTGACTAATATCGATGGCAATTTTGAAATTATATAAATTAAATTATGACAGAAATAAATTGCAGTGATCTCTCGAACTAATCGCCGCATTGCAAATAGTTGGAGAGGTCGCCACCAGACTTTCTCTACTTCGACAAAATTAGAAGAGACCTGTCATAGATGTTGCGATGAGTGCTAGGCGATACGAAACGTGGTCGAGCGCTGTATATGGATTCGAGACACCCCGTAGATCCCTGACGATCGTGCTGGCACGGTCCCGCTCGGAGATAGGCTTGTTCGGTAATTAGGCGGTCGGAAGGTGGCCGCGGGGGGTCCGTTTTGCCTCGAGCTGGATCGCGTGGGCGTTGCGCTACGTGAGCAGGCTTAAAATGTTGCTGGCGAAATTGACGGCGACTCTCTAATTAGGCGCGCGACCGGCCGGCTCCGTCGATTCTCACTCGATCTCTCGCCTTTCTCGTGAAACTCGCCTTATCGCTCGACCAGTTACGGATTTTCAGCTAAACCCATTCGCGATGCTCCGCAAATTGGCGCGAATTTCAACCGGTTCGCGTAAAGACGCGCCGCGAAATCCAAAGCCGAGTGCTTCGCGCAACGTCACCGCGAGCAAACGAACCGATCCTTCTCACCTAGCTATCGGCAAAGTCAACAGTCCGCCTGCAACTCCGCAGTCCGATTTCGGTGTGCTTTGGGGAAATATACTCTGGCTTGACCTCGAGTGGAAGCCATCAATTTTAGCGCGTCCTGTACATTCCGCGAAAAAAAAATCACGAACGTAATCTCGAGATTTCTATAAGTAACGATCTAAGAAAAAGGAAATTCAATTCCTCCCATCGTGCATCCTCGCCGAGGCCTCAGAGTCATTTCGTATCCTGAACGGGCTGGGGAATAATCGAGTGTATACGCTCGAGCCGGTCATATCGTGCGCAAACGAGGTGTGACTGTATTAAATTATATCGTAATTATAATCCACTTGGTCGGGACCAGGCTCGCGGGCCTCTATGGGCATATTCCCGTTCGACAGAAAGGCTCGCGGGTCTCCGTGGACGTTCGCTGGGAGGGAAAGAGACGACGTCTTCGACGCTGCCCACGCGCTCGCGAACATCTCTCGTATGAAGACATAAATCAAATCGCTTTCGTGGACGATGCTCGCAATTACATACGCGTAAGCGTAACGTAATATATAATGACGCACGCACGGCGTGGGGTACGCGCGAGGGCTCGTTATAATACGCGGTCAAGCTTCGTTTCCGAGCGGATCTCGTTCGCCAGTTACCTGCTTTTGCACGCGAGACAACCGATGATAGTGTGGGAGTCGTGCCAATTTGCCCGCTATTTGGACCGCCCTTTTACATAACGAGATGCCCTTTCACCCTCCAGAAGAAGAACGATCGAGTTCCGTTCGTATTTCCCTGACCAAGTCGATCAAGCCAAGGAAAGCTTTTCGTTCTTCGCATCATTCCACGAAAATTCGCCGAATTTCAACTACTCGATGTGTTACTTACTCAATCCCATCTGTGATTGAAAAACACGTAATCGGTGCAATCAAAACGACTAGTTTCCCCTGCAGAATCAGTGGTCTTCGTGGCTTTCTTTCGCGGCGTGAATCGTACGATCATCGTTTGGCGATTAATCACGCGTCGCGTTGGATAAAGACGCGAAGTCGCGAGCGCACACCGAAGTCAAGGCGACAAGCAAGGCAGCTGAAGTAATTTTTATCCCGGGACCGCTTCATTAGTTTGCCGCGTTTAACTTCGAATTACGAGACTCGCGGAGTACGCACTTCTTGACGACTCTTTCACGAGAAAGAATTCGAGTAGCTTCGGGTTAGGTGTTCGTGTTAATGCAGGGCTACGCAACTTGAATGTCACTGGAAGAGGGAAATTAATATGCAATATTCCGTGGACAAGTACAAGGACTTCTTCGTACTTGAACGAATATTATACTGCTTGGTTGCAGTAGTTGAACAAGGTGAGATTTCAATAAAACGGTGCATCGATTTCTCTTGGAACTGTAAAATTCGGTAATATAAGTAGATCACTGAGTCGACAAAGCAGAATTGTATGTTGATAAAAAATTCACGAATATGCAAATCCTGGTCGGAGAGGAACATCTCGATCGAAGGGTTGCAAAGCGTTCGAGGTCGAAGGCACGTTCCTCTGTTACGGATTAAGGAGAAACCGCGATAACGGTCCAGGAAACGTTTTACAACCGTTTCGCTCGTTATCTCGTCCACACTTTCATCCGAGCGTTGTACTGAGGCGTCTACGTCGATGGGAGAGAGAGGCTCGCTCGTGGCCGATAAATCATTTCTCGACCCGATCGATCTTCGCCGGCTGTCGACGAGTCCGAAAGGAGACAACATCGTCGGACAATAATATCAATGGAGAGGTTTGCAAGTGTAAAATAATCAGAATCAATATTTATCAGTCTCGAATCAGGCATTATTTATCACCCTTATTATAAATTCATCTTCTGAGCCAATTATTTTTAAAAATAGATTGAAATTTGGGGGATCTTTATCAACGAAGTTGTGATGAAACTGGCGGGAACACTCGATCATCATCGAACAATAAGTGCATGGAGTCAGGACCGAGGCGATACGGAGCTTCCCTCCGTGGATGTTTGCCCTCCTTTAACGTGCTCGGAGTTGTCGAAGACAGTCAACGTTTGCTCGGCAATTATGTAACCCCGTCAAACTGTTTCACCAAACAGTCGGAGAGTGCACGTTCACACGGCAATATACCGTCACGGACCGACGACAAAAGACGAGCCCGTTACAGATCTCCTTCCGCTTGTTTGACTATCTCACGGATGCCACGATAAAGTCGTCACCGATTGACGCAAGGTAGATCCACCTGTTTGCCCGCCAAGGCGACATCGTGTCCCGCGGTTCGCGTAGAAAATCGACCTTATCCGTTTCTAGTCGCCTATGTTTACCCATCGATTGTGTGCGGGTCCGCTTAACTCGTTTAATTACCTTGGCAAATTTTTCAACGGCTGTTTAGAGATACACTTTACTCTTTTAATTATTCTAGCAAATTCACGATGTCACGCGTCTTTTGTAGTAACGATGATAACGTAAGATAGAGTTAATTTGATTACGATCGACTAAATTATTTCTAAACATACGTATTTTTCATCGAACGACACTCGACGCGTCACGTGGACGGTGAATTTTCGATCGTCGACCTATTCATATGATTTTCCGGGTTCACACGAATCTTAGTCGAGGCCGCCCCCGGCCACAGGCGAGCAGCCCGTTAACAACAAATTATATCAATTTGTTAGTGGCACGAGAGCGGATAGGTCTGCGGGGGTGGCGCGTTGCATGCGTGTTCCCGGGCCATAGATCACTCGAGCGGGTTCGCAAAGGCGTGGAAGAAAAAGGACCATAAGCGTGTGTTGCTGCGAGACTCGTGGGGCTTCGAAAAAATACGGATCGAAACAAAAGCTGTACACGTAACGACGAACCACGTGCTTGTATTTCGTTCGCGAGTTGTACGCAGGAAACACGGCCAGTGTGTCGTAAAATTGTCCGGGGAATTGTAAATTCTCACGTTCCAATTCGAGGTTTACTTATGAAATTGCTTGGCTAAATGGAACTTATATATA